>NC_140272.1:20312437-20351248 GCF_964030765.1 Micromesistius poutassou
ACCTGCTCACAAATGCCTTGACATGGATGCACTTCCTGAAAATGATACACTCTGTCCCAGTTTTACCTGTGTTGGAACAGAGGATGTTTGTTTGCATGTTTACGTGTTGATGCTCAAACCCTGTCTCTAACTCGAAGCCGATGGAACCCTTGAAGCCGATGGAGTGATAAGAATAGACTCAGTGCAGCTGACAGCCACTCCTTCTCCGAGAACATCATCAGAATGCGGGCTCCGTTTTATCCGCCTAAAAACCCTGGCTGCCTTTTTTTTTTTTCGTGTCAAAATTAAATTTTGATGCCCAAATCCTGAAAGAGCTTTTCTTCTGGCATAAAGGGGCGAACGAGGCGCAGCCACACGGCCGCAGCTGTGAACGCATGAAGTCACCCCTGATGCGTCTTGCGAGCGGTGCTGCGTGTGACCCACTGCCGCTCGCCCTCACGCTTTAGCCCGGTCTCCTGCAGAGTGCACGCTCGCAGTTAACACCAAATTTTAGGCCAAGGGATGCGCTCCGTAAGAGTTTGCCTGCTTCCGTCCTTCATTTCCCGTACAATCTCACCTCAGGTAACCGCCCCCCCCACCCCACCCCCAGCCTTTTGTCTCCTATGAGGGTATGTGGGAGACCCCCATCTGAGGGTGTAACTGGAGGGAGTCCCCCGGTGTGGGGGTGGGGGTGGGGGTGGGGGTAGTGGTTGGAGCCATGTGGAGGGAAATCTGTGCAGTGACCTACATGTCTGGGAAAGAGGCCGATGTCCCCTGAACTGAACATCCAGGTTGCATTAAACACAGTTCAATTGTTGAACTGTGGTATGGAAACATGACTTCAAATATATTCCACAATCTGGGTTGGCTTAATAAAAGGGCACATTTCCAGAAGCATATACTGTATATATATAAGAATAAACATTGAATATTGAAGCACATCAATACTTTGACACATCCATAAGCAGAATATACAATGACTAAATACAGTAAATGATGCCACTAGACTGTATAGTCTGTATCTTTTATTGAGATACATCCACACACGTCGTTTTACTTCTTCTTCAGGCAAATGGGACCAACCATTCACCGCATCAAGTATTCAAGTCTGCATCAGGACGGCAAACCCTTCTGGCTGTGATCACTGGGGGGCAGCAATGAATCATAGACGTTGTCCAGAAGGCGTCTGTAACGCAGCCAGGGCCTGGTGGACAGGAGAGCAGGGCCTGGTGGACAGGAGAGCAGGGCCTGGTGGACAGGAGACAGCCAGGGCCTGGTGGACAGTAGACCAGGGCCTGGTGGACAGGAGACAGCCAGGGCCTGGTGGACAGTAGACCAGGGCCTGGTGGACAGGAGACCAGGGCCTGGTGGACAGGAGAGCAGGGCCTGGTGGACAGTAGACCAGGGCCTGGTGGACAGGAGACCAGGGCCTGGTGGACAGGAGACCAGGGCCTGGTGGACAGGAGACCAGGGCCTGGTGGACAGGAGACCAGGGCCTGGTGGACAGGAGACCAGGGCCTGGTGGACAGGAGACCAGGGCCTGGTAGTTAGTAGTCCTGGTGCTCTGGGGCAGATCAACCCTGAGGTAGAGCGAGGTGAAGTCTCCTATTTGGTTGTGTGACAAGTTGTTGTTCAGTGCACATGTTGTCATGTTGCTTAAGTTGTTTGGTGTCAAATTGTTAATCAGTGCGCAGAAGTTGTTGCTTAGGGACAATTTGCTGTCTTAGTGTGCAGAGGTTGTTGTTCAGTAAGTTGTTGGTTCTTGACAAATTGCTATATTTTGTGCACAAGGTTTTTTAAGTTATTGCTTACTGACTAATTGCTGTTTAGTGTACTGTGTGCACAAGTTGTTGCTTAGGGACAAATTGTTAAACAGTGTGCACGAGTTGTTATTAAATGTGCACCAAGTTGTTGCACCAAGTCATGCCAGGATGCATTCCCGAAGCCCTTCCGTCACACACACGGCCCCGCGCGCACTCCGTCTCTCACTCCCTCTCTCAATGGGTCTGACCGCCGGGCGCCAGCAGCTGTTGCACCATCGCGGAATTGCATTGCGTGAGGATTATTATTTGCGTCCATACCCTGCCCCGGTCACCGCGGCGATAACCAGAAACAACCTCTGATTGTCAGATGGCAGGTGCCACGGATCAGTGTGGAACATCTCTGCACAGAATGATCAGTCGGGATCGGAGGACATTAGAGAGTAAATATAGACGATGAGCAAAGTGCCGCAGATGCCTGCCATCATCACAGAGGACACAAATAAGTACCAACCAACTGGGCACGTGTGTGTGTGTGTGTGTGTGCGTGCGTATGTGTGTGTAGTATGCGTGCGTTGTCTGCATATAAACACGTATGTGGATTCTTTCCAGTCTGGAACATGAATAAGGTACCCAGGGAGACACAGGGGTTGTAAATGTGTCAGGCTGGGGGTCACTGTTCAGTGCTGTCCTTCTATTGTGATGCTGTTGTGATGTATTTCTCGGGGCTTGTCCTCATGTTTGCACTTTAGCTTTTTTACCATGGGCAGCTTTTCACCTTTAGACCTTTGTGTTTATAACGCTCCTTTTGGCCCTTCGATCACCTTTGATGCTTTCAATATGTTTTTCATCTTTGGTTTTGATCTGTAGTTCTATACCTCTGAAGAGAAATAACTGTTTGGTCGGCCTTCAAAATCCAACCTCCATAGTATGTTTCCAGGTTATTCCTTGGGAAACAACGGCACCAGAAATATCAGCACCAGTTTCCACTAGCGTCACAACCGGTTCTCAAACACCAATCCTGTTTCCAAAAACTGACTCAGAACCAAATCTGGTGATGTAGCATTCAAACCCTTGGAAAAAATGCTACGCCAACAATAACACGAGCCAGACCTCAACCAGTGGCTCATTAATACAGACGAAGGCACTCAAACTGCCCTTTTATTTATGGGTGGAAGAAATCTCCTGGAAAATACATGTGGAAGAAATCTCCTGGAAAATACATTTTGTAAAATATTCCCACAATTACAGGCAATGTTTATTATTGGTTATCTCTTGCTGGCAAAGGGGATGATGTGTTTATTTCAGCCAACAGGTATACAAATGTCCAAAAGCTACGTAGGTTGCTCTGCTTATGTCTACTGCTTTTCATCTCTCTCTCTCTCTCTCTCTCGCTCTCTCTCTCTCGCTCTCTCTCTCTCTCTCTCTCTCTCTCTCTCTCTCTCTCTCTCTCTCTCTCTCTCGCTCTCTCTCTCTTTCTCTCTCGCTCACTCTCGCTCTCTCTCTCTCTCTCTCTCTCTCTCTCTCTCCTTCCCTCCCTCTTCTCTATCGGTTCCCTAGCTTATCTTCCTCTCTCTCCACCATAGTTTAACCCCAGGCAAGGGAAGAAGGAGATCTGAGTCCTTTAGCTTTGCTTTGCAAGGCTGCTAAGTATTCACAATTTGTGTTTAACTGGATGCATGTGCGCCTGTGCGCACACACACACACACACGCGCGCGCGCGCGTGTGTGTGTGTGTGTGTGTGTGTGTGTGTGTGTGTGCATACACATACACCCACCCAACACGTGTTTACATACTCCAGCGAATGTGTACTGTACTTGTGTTTGTATTAATGCATGCTCGAGAGAGGAGTGGTGGAGAGAGCCTGTGTTGCAGACAGAGGGGGAGAGAGAGAGAGAGAGAATGAGAGGGGCAGAGACAGGCAGAGACAGAATGAGAGCAGCAGAGCGAGAAAGAGGGAAAGAGAGACAGATAGAATGGGGAGAAAGGATAACGGAGAGAGAGTGGGAGAGAGAGCGGGGGAGAGAGGCAGAGAGGCAGAGAGAGAGAGCAACCGAGAAAGAGAGAGAGCACTAGAGAGTGTGCGTGTTATGGAAAGAGACAGAGGAAAGCAGAGAGGCAGCATGAGTTGTTGAGGGGGAGAGTGAGTTGGTGAGCGATAGAGAGATAGATAGAGAGAGAGAGAGTGAGTGGAGAGAGAGATAGAGAGACAGAGGTACAGTATCAGTCTCACTCATACGAGGTTGGCCAGAGAGAGGGAACTGGAGAAGCTTCTTGTAAGGTAAAAAATAATCTGTCTTCTGTATTTTAAAAGCTTTCATACTCTTATCTGGACGCCCACATACAGCGTGCATACATGTTTCTCATGGTGTACTTCATACAGCATAGATTGTATTTGTAACACCTGAAAGTTATCCAGCATGATATATGTCATGATATATGTCATGATATATGTTGTTTGCATTATTATATCCAAGTAATATAGCAAACATGTTCTGCCCAAGTAAGAGGATTTTTGAAAATTTTTAAAATAAAAAAAAGAACAAAACATTAAATGAGAAGCAATTCTGTGACCTACAAAGAGGACATTGATTTAATTTTTCATACAAGGGAGCGAATTCATCGGCTTTCATTTTTAATGAGGCAGTTGTAACCATGGGCAGGGCAAGGAAAGAGAGTGACTTCTGGAACTTCTGAGTTCACTGAATATCACCAAGAACCGAGAGCTTCATGCTGACTTTTTCCAAAACGTATTTAAATGTCTTGTATGGGGTTGTTGTTGTTGTTGTTTCTGTTTACATTCAAGAGGAGCGGAGCGATGAACGTATACGCTGTGTGTGTGCGTGTGTAAGGTGTGTGTGTGTGTGTGTGTGTGTGTGTGTGTGTGTGTGTGTGTGTGTGTGTCACCTATGTTTACGTTGGCAGGTCCTCTCTTCCCCCTGTCTCTAAGTGTTTGACTGATGGGCGTTGGGAGTGTGTGTGTGCGTGTGCGTGTCAGCGTGTCAGCGTGTGTATGCGTGTGTTTTCAGAACCTATGGTCAGCTGTCCCGACATCATCTGATGCTTGCTAATTATGACTGAAACACAGATTGCCACCCCTCATATTGAGCAGCAGCAGCTGCTCCTGCTAATGTGCAGTGCTGATTTATGAATTATTATCCAGACATGCGATTGTATCCTTCAAATGGACACATTTTCAATCATCCAAAGAATCGTATAGATCGTAGAATATAATTGTATTGTAAATGTTATTCGGTCTGCCTAAATATAGTATGAAATATAGTATCCCCTTTGGCCTGTATGCATCACTTCCTGTGTTTTTCATTGTTTTGCGTTCGTTTGTGTTTGCTAAATGAACACATTGGGAGCATTAGCGGTGTTGCTGACTTTTTATTTCCACTGTACTTCCACTGTACACTGGCCGTGCCTGGCTCAGCCACGACGTATCTATTTTTATATCTATTTTTCTTACTTTTTGCATAAGAGATGCTCTTTTTGGTGACCATTAAGTGGCACTCCTAAAGTCCGAGGTTGTGAACCACTGATTCAGGACGGGGATGGGTGCTGATAGAACACGGCCGCTGTGTTGCAGTGCGTTGACGGCGTTGAGTCCTTCAGGTTCAAAACTAACTTTACTAACTTTACCCCTGAGGCGGGCGGTGGAACATTTGTGTTTTTGCTTACTTTCATATCAGCTTCCCTGCTGCCCACTGGAGGGATGTGTCTGTGTGGATGTTTCACAGGAGTTGCTCTGACGTCAGAATCAATGCTTCTCTCGCATCATCAGAATCAATGTTGCTGCCACATTGTGGCGTTGGCATCTGTAGCATCCTGCCAGATGGGACCAGATCGATGCTGTGTCCTTTGGTCGCACTGTGTGTCTGTGTGTGTGTGTGTGTGTGTGTGTGTGTGTGTGTGTGTGTGTGTGTGTGGTGGGGGGGCGGGGGGGTATGTTTGTGTGAATACAAATACAAGCATGAACGGATCCACATGCACGCTCACATACACATGAACGCACGCACGTACGCACGCACGCACGCACGCACACACACACACACAGACCACAGACATTGTGGTTATATTTACCCATATTTTTTCATTTCCTGTGCAGCTAAGCCTGCTGCTTGAAAAAAGCCCTGTGTCTGCGTAGTGTGTGTGTACAGTTCCACGGATTATACGGATGCGATGTTTGTTAATGATGATAACAATGTCTCACTAAAAAGCACCGCTGATTTGATCCGTCACGTTTCTTTCCTAGGGAAGATCCAAGTAATGTTTACTACACGTTTTGTGTTTTCTGAATGTAACTTACATGGTGTTCATGTCAGAATATGCTTTGGGAGAATTCTCCACTGAATACGATTGTTCATATATATCATATCTTCTACAGCCATACCGCACACGTGTGTGTGTGTGTGTGTGTGTGTGCGTACAGCGTTTGCTACACAGCCACGAGACAACACAGGTGCCACGCTCATCACTGCCTAATGCTTGGGTGTCTGGAGGCAGACGGGATGTTTGAGGCAGCCAGCACCGCCATGAGACGATGCAGACGGAGAGAGGGGCAGTGAACACAACCTGATGCCCCGTCTCTGGGGGCCGTGTTAGGATCTCCAATAGGAAGGTCTATCGAAATAGCTCTCTCTCCCTCAGCGATCAGCAGCTATGCTCAGCTGTTGACCTCTCTCTCTCTCTCGCTCTCGCTCTCTCTCTCTCTCGCTATCTCTCTCTCCCTCTCTCTCTCTCTCTCTCTCGTTATCTCTCTATCCCTCTCTCTCTCTCTCTCTCTCTCTCCCTCACACTCTCTCTCCCCCAATTTCCTCCCTCTCTTACTCCCTCCCTCTCCTCCATTGATTGCGTGTTCTCTCTCTCTCTTTCTAATGCACTCTTCTTCTCTGTCACTCTGCCTCTGTCTCGCTCTGGCCGTCATTGACTCCACTGTCTCTCTCTCTGTGCTCTCCCTCACCCTTGTTTTCTGTGTGTGTATCTGTGTGTGTGTGTGTGTGTGTGTGTGTGTGTGTGTGCGTGCCTGCGTGGCTGTGTGTAGTTTCTGGCGCCACTCTCTCTTCATCTCCCCGTCTCTGTAAGCTGCTCTTTCTTCTTGTGCTCCTCTCTGGTCTCCTGTTGACCATGTGTTCCCTAAAGCTCGTTATCAGCCTCTTCCCTGGACACCTCGGTACCCTTCCTCTTTGAACCACCACCGCCCCCCCCCCCCCCCCCCCTCACCACCCTGACCCACCGCCCCCCCCCCCCCCCTCACCACCCTGACCCACCGCCCCCCCCCCCCCCTCACCACCCTGACCCTGCCTCCCTCTGACCCACCGCCCCCCCCCCCCCCCTCACCACCCTGACCCACCGCCCCCCCCCCCCTCACCACCCTGACCCTGCCTCCCTCTGACCCACCGCCCCCCCCCCCCCCCTCACCACCCTGACCCTGCCTCCCTCTGACCCACCGCCCCCCCCCCCCCCCCCACCACCCTGCCAAAACAGGGTGGAGACATCTCCCAAAACAACTGGTTTTGGGAGAGATGGATGGATGAGGTTGAACAGAAGAAGAAGTGATTGATTACTTGACTAATATGAGTCTTTCTAACCTGCTGTGAGATCCTAAGTCCTGCCAGTCCTTACATACAGCCTGTTACGACTACTGTTGCCTATAACAATAACTAACAAACGAGGCTGTAGAACGGCGGACGTCATTCTTCATTTTTCTCAGATAGAAATGCTTTCTTTCGGTACGCTTTTAGAATATATTCTTTGGGTCATTTTTGCCTTTCCGTTCTCAAACGGGAAAGGCTGACTCACTCCAAGTCCCACTCCTTCCTGACTCCGACACGCGCACACACACACACACACACACACACACACACACACACACTGACTATGCCCCCATGGCAACCTGCTGGGCGCTGCTCTCCCACTTGGCTAACGCGCGCTGACAGCTGACTCTGGACGCGAAGGGAAACCTAATAGGATGTCTGTTGTGGGGTGCGGCCTGTTGCCGTTTTGGAGCCGCTGGGCTCCACCAGAAGCTGTGTCCGGTGAAAGTCCCCTTCCTGGCCCCCGGCCCGCAGTAAGCTCAGCTGGCCGGCCCTTCAGCGCGCTGCTGCCAGCCTGCAGGCAGCAGCCACCAAATCAAACCAAATAATTAAACCATCCCGACAACCAGGCGGACAACCAGGCGGCCAGCCAGGCCCCCGGTCGCCCCCGGTGAGATGGAGGGTGGGACGGGAGGTCAATGCTTGCTGATGGACGGGGCAGGCTGTGGCCCCCCCCCCCCCCCCGGCCCCCTGTGGCTCCTGCACACGGGCTCCGTGCACTAATGAACCCACATGCACAGGTTGTGTGGTTTGTGTTTGTGTTTATATTTGTGTGTGTGTGTGTGTGTGTGTGTGTGTGTGTGTTTCGACCAAGTCCTGTTTCAAAGTCCTGTTCCAATGACACTCGTCCTCTACGTACGGTCACCACCAGGGGCCCCGCTCCGCCGCCACCGCCCCGGGCCCCTGACCGACCGGGGGTCTGTGAGTGTGTGTGTGAGGGCGTGTGTGCGCGTGTCACGTCTGCATAGCGTCCCACGTCTTATCCTTGCTTCCTAAAGGCCCACAGTTCTCGACCTAAGCACTCTTATGAAGCCAGTTAGCTGCTGGTTCCTCCGGCGGGGCTCAGACGGCCGCGTTCCCGCCCGGCTCCTGTGCTGTAGTACATGTGACGTCGGCCCTGCCCTGTCTGTCTCTGTAGACAGACAGACAGACAGGCCCTGGGTCCTAAGACCGGGGTGGAATGGCATAACACTGAGTTCTGCTCACCCGTCCAATATAATAGTACTCAAATCTGGTTTATTAAACTGTGGGTGAGCAGAACTCGTTATTTATATTTGATTGTATTCCATTGTTCTCCTCGCTGTCAAGCAAGAGACGAATGACAAAGTCAATTCTCAAGTCTGATTGTATGGTTGAGTGTTTTGCATAAGCCTGCAGTGTGCATATGTACTTTATCAGACTGTAGCCTATCTGTGTGTGTGTGTGTGTGTGTGTGTGTGTGTGTGTGTGTGCGTGTGTGTGTGTGTGTGTGTGTGTGTGCGTGAACAAGCATGGTTGTCATGTGAGTGAGAGGAACTGTGATTGTATGCCGGTCAGATTTGATCTGCAGTATGTTTGTGTCCCCTGCTCTCTGTCGCTCTGGTCCTCTTCTTTCATTACTCTTTAACCAGAAGAAGATGCTACTGGTGTGTAAGCAAAACATTGCAAGCCATGACCACTTAGTCTTGGACAATAAAAGGTCTGTGCATCACATTGTAAATGTGGAATGCTTTCAAGGAGGTTGTTAAAATAAGGAAAATGGCTGAGGTATTCGTTGAGGTTGTCTGGGTCGTGATGCCAGGGCGTTACGTTTGCCTCAGTGGCTTGACTCTTGAACCTTTTGACAGCCACCTGTCATCATTACCCCCCCTCCCCCCCCCCAAAACCCACCCAGAGGGCAGTGCAGCAATCTGTCAAGCCTCTGTCACTGCGTAGTAGAAGGGTCAAAGTTTGAGGAGCAGAGTTAGAGAGAGAGAGAGTGTGGACACCAGGAGAGTCTGTGTGCCTCAGCTTCTAACCCTAACTCCAATGTCTGGGGTTCAATAAAGAGGAGAGTTCTGAAATGAGCATGCCCTCTGACACACGCCTGCTTGTGCTGACCCACCGGTCTGGTCTTTGACTAAACTACCACTGCTTCTGTACTGTTGCTGCACGACTGACAAGGGAAGACTTTAACTTGAACTACTGGAGCCATGCTGGTAGTGAGGTGCAGAGTCCTCCCGTCTCACGTTATCTGGAGGTGTTGTTGGGTGGAAGCTGTGGCTGTTGGGTTGACCTGCTTCCTTCAATGTGTTTTATATTTAAGTGTGTGTGTGTGTGTGTGTGTGTGTGTGTGTGTGTGTGTGTGTGTGTGTGTGTGTGTGTGTGCACGCGTGCTTTGGCCGCTTTTACAAGAGCAACTCAGGGAGAAGCTGTAAGCCACATGTTGAGTCTTCAGATGCAAAAATTCCCTCTTTTCTCCTCACAGTAAAGTCCAAAACATGTTTGGTCTCATTTCAGAACTGCTTTATATCCTGAGGCTGCAAAAGAAAGGGCTTTCATCAGTGGGCCGTTGGCTCAATCACCAACGTTACCTAATTTGGCCACGGATAGCGACTTAAAATACATTTATTTACATGAAAGTCTATGGAAATATTGTTGTTGTTGTCTGACTGAGTGTGTGTGTGTGTGTGTGTGTGTGTATATACCTTTATACCTCTGTGTGCATTTGCGTTTGTGTGTCTGTGTGTGTGTGCGTATGTGTGTGCCTGCGTGTACGTGTGTGTGCGTTCTTACATGCGTGTGTGTGTGTGTCAGTGTTGTGCATGAACTAGTTCAAAAGAACTAGTTAATTGAACAAGTTCATTTTTCTATGAACTTTGAACTGAACGTAACATATTTTTAACTAAAGAACTTGAACTAGTTCAGATTTTGTGACATTCTGAATTGATGCTTAGGTCCAGATGACATGTTTATTAAATAGAGTTACTGCCTTAGTGGTGATGAATGAAACAGGTGTACAAATAATATCCACAACAATCTGAGATGGTAGTGATGGGCAGCAGGTAATGGAGAGGATTCATTTTAAAAGATAAGCACAGAACACAGTCTTTCTTCAGTTAAAAAAAAAACTGTTAATGAACTGAACATGAACTAGTTCAAAGTTGAATTGGTGAACTATGAACGTGAATTTATTCATTTTCTTTTGTATGAACTGAACTTTGAACTAGTTCATGTGAAGGGTGAACTTGCACAACACTGGTGTGTGTGTGTGTGTGTGTGTGTGTGTGTGTGTGTGTGTGTGTGTGCTTGCGTGCGTGCGTGCGTGTGTGCGTGCGTGTGTGTGAGTGCGCGTGCACGCACGTCGTGGCAAGAGCACACACACACACAACACAGTCTGGCATTCATGCACTTCACGTGGAGCATTAGAATCTCTGCTGACGGCTACCTCTGCAAACCAGCTGCCCCCGACAACACAAAGAGAGCAGGAGGGAGACAGAGAGAGGCTTCCTGCCCTCCCCATCTGCACTCTTCCTCCCCGCACCGCCCCTCCCTCCGTCCCCTCATCCCTCCAGCTGGAGGGGATCCAACAGCATCAAAACAAACACATGACTTGGCGTACAACGTCCCAGTCGCTTAGTGTCTGTGTGTGTCTGTTTGTGTGTGTGTCTACATGTGGGGTTACTGGTGTTCTTATGAACCAAAGCTAAATGTGCCCTCTCTCTCTCTCTCTCTCTCTCTCTCTCTCTCTCTCTCTCTCTCTCTCTCTCTCTCTCTCTCTCTCTCTCTCTTCCTAGTTGACGGGCACCTGTCACTCAGCGTCTGACCTGGTGAGTTTGTTTTGAAATAAATCCGTTTTTTTTTTTCGTTTTTTTTGGATTTACTGTACTGTACTGTTTGGGTTGTACTTTGACTGCTTCTTGTTGCCATGGTAACACTGTGCGCTGTCTCTTTCAGAAGGGCTCCATCACGTCTACATTTCAAAAGAAGAGGGGCTCCTTACCCAGGTATAGTAGGGCCGCGCTCAACCGAGCGTCGGGCAAACGGTGACAACCACACCGACAACGTCCGGACATGTACAATGACTGGTAGTGGTGGGACGCTACTAGACTGAGCTCTAACATAACAACAAGAAGGGGTGTAGGATAGTGCAGCTAAAGCGCCTGGGTTAGATCGCCCGATGTCAACAGCCTAACCTCTAGGCACCACGAGCCCCAAGCTCTACATACTCCTTAATAACATGAAGTGTACACTACAGGCTAATGGTGTTCATCTGACACCTAGCCAAAAGCTTTTGGGTTTGAATCCCTCCTGTCTGCAGCCTAACCAGTAGGCACCCTCCCACTAACTCCTACCTGCTCATTGATGTCTTGCCAAAGACAACAGAGAAAACAGACACTTAGAGCATCCACTGAATGACCAAATAATAAAACGGCAATTAGTAGCTGATGATTATGAGGAGTCACGATGCCGTTTGAACGCCCCAGGAGCAAGAGTGTGGAGCTGGTGATGGAGCAGGTGATGGAGCGCCACTACGACTTCGACCTCACCTACATCACCGAGAGGATCATCTCCGTCTTCTTCCTGCCCGACCTGGAGGAGCAGCGTTACCATGGGAACCTGCAGGAAGTGGCCGCCATGCTGAAATCCAAACACCAGGACAAGTTTCTGGTGAGCTTCCTGGCGCCAAACAGGAGAGACACCGACTCGTCCGATTGAATGACGGACGGACGGAACAGTGCGCTCGCCGTTTGACAGAAAGGACTGAGGACTGTAGGGTTTTGAGCATCGGGTTATGGTTCTTTAATGGGGCAGTGTGTTACACGTTGCGTCTAGGACTGATGCAAATGCAAAAAAAGCACACAATATTTGTATTTGAATGTAGTGTGCATACACCAGTCTCCTGTCTAGTAAGGCCAGACCTTAGTTCTTCAACATATTAATCAATGTCGTTTTTTATCATGATTAATAAATGAAGATCGCCATTTAGATAAGACTGTTGTAAAAACCTATCTTTTGGCGAGGCTCTGCCCACCAGCGTGTGAATGTTCTAGTCCGCTCCGCCCTCAAGGGCCTTTACTCAGACACTTCGATGTCACGATGATACCGAGGAGTTTATTCAGGGAGTTCATTTTCACTTTAAAGGTAGGATACGTCATTCCTGCCACTAGGGAATCGCTCAATCAGGACAATAACAAAAGACATGGTTTGATGACGTCGTGAAGTAATGCGGGACCATGGGAGTCATTGTCTTCACCACCAGTACGCTGAAGCTATCTGACCTCACTCAGGCAGAAATCCTGTTCACAGACGAGTTCATGTATTAGTGTTTTTATTCACATTACATTTAGTCACGTAGTGTCATTTCATTCCATTCAGATATTCACACTCTGAGTTAGAGCGATGAGACTGAGAACTAAAGACCTGATCAGTACGGTGTGTTTAGCGATGTGTACCTGCCATGGAGACAGTGGGGCAGTAGCACTCTCTATGGAGCCATCTTATGGTCATTGTGTCTACACAATAGGCTAATCACCAACAGACGCTTCACTAAACAATAGCCTCAACTAAAACGCAATTAAAACCGCAGACGCTTCACTTTTCAAAATGTCCCATGATTGACATCCCTGAGGAAAACAGTAGAAAGAAGACAGTAGAAAGAGACCAATAGAAAGAGGACAGTAGAAAGAGACCAATAGAAAGAGGACAGTAGAAAGAGGACAGTAGAAAGAGACCAGTAGAAAGAGGACAGTAGAAAGAGACCAGTAGAAAGAGACCAATAGAAAGAGGACAGTAGAAAGAGGACAGTAGAAAGAGACCAATAGAAAGAGGACAGTAGAAAGAGGACAGTAGAAAGAGACCAGTAGAAAGAGGACAGTAGAAAGAGACCAGTAGAAAGAGGACAGTAGAAAGAGGACAGTAGAAAGCAGGTGATGAACGGTGCGGTCGATGCACCCAGACTACGTGATACAGATAAACAGACAATATGTGTACATTGGTGGATACTTCTACTTTCTCACCCGAAAAAAAAGAAAAGTACAAAACAAGGACACAAGTAGCATACTGATTAGATTAAGATTTTTAAATCTTTTAAGATTCAGGGTTTATGTTTTGATTCAGACTGTGCCATGGAGGGGGGGCCCTATGCAGACAGTTTGCTGTCAGTGTGTGTGTGTGTGTGAATGAGAGAGCGAGAGAGCTGATACATGTTTTTTCTTGCAGCTCTACAATGAAAGAAGATTTTATCCATAAAAATGAAAAAATGTCCTGTCCATCGTGGACGGCGTCGTTCTCTTGTACAGCAAAAAATATTACTCTACTGTGATTAAAGCTACGATTCACTGGGTTTGAACATTGGTTGAAACAATATTGATAATGTAGGTACACAGCAACAGATGAACATTGGTCTAGTTGTTTTTCATTAGGAAATAATATGGCCTTTAATAAACTCTCTACAAGCTAAAGATGAGTGTCTCTGAGCCCCTTATCATTGCTCTTTTCATAGGAGCATCCCCCACTACATCTTCTACATTTTAACTAATGTTTGGAAATGCATTTGCACAGCATGTAACATAAATAAATGTGCACAAATACAGTTTTTCCACATCTTGTGTGGAATTCTTGTTCATGGAGGCAGGGCACTTAGCAAGCAGGGGGCAGCTTCCTACCACTCAGTAAATATGGGAACTCAAACACGACTAAATTATACATAGGATGTGTTTAAGCCATCTTTTATTTATACTTTTTATTTTCACATCACCGTGCTTCACTGTCGTTTGAATTCCGTTTTTGAATAGTTCTAGAAGGTGAGGCTGTTATCAGGTACTAGACTGGAGACAGTGTGTTGGTGTATCTGTATTATCTAACATTCATACGTATTAATGACGGCGTCTGTATTTATTTCAGCTCCTGAATTTGTCGGAGAAGAGACACGACATCGCCAAACTTAACCCAAAGGTACACAAATGGTTGATCACGTATGTAGCATGTTGGAGAATTACAAAAACAACTAATTGAACAAAAGTGAAATATCGTGACGCAAACGCACAACTAAAGAAAGCAGCAGAATTTAATTTGGAGGATTCATCCATTGGAAACACACAGGCTGCATTATAATGATCAGACTGCATCATGAGCTCACAGGTTCATGCTTTGATTCAAGTATGGGCCTTATTCACCTGGCAGCCGTCTTTGGTTCTAAATGCCAGCTTGCACTGTGGAAAAACGCTCTGAGAAAAATGGTAAAGCCGGCGTCATGTTTCTAAAAGTGATGTTCTGTGTGAGAATGCGTCATCTTAAGAGGTCATCTAGCTCAGAGAGACCCTGAACTCTCCCATTGCTCTCTCTCTCTGGGTCCTCTCTCTCTCTGGGTCCTCTCTCTCTCTGGGTCCTCTCTCTCTGGGTCCTCTCTCTCTGGGTCCTCTCTCTCTCTGGGTCCTCTCTCTCTGGGTCCTCTCTCTCTCTGGGTCCTCTCTCTCTGGGTCCTCTCTCTCTGGGTCCTCTCTCTCTGGGTCCTCTCTCTCTGGGTCCTCTCTCTCTGGGTCCTCTCTCTCTCTGGGTCCTCTCTCTCTGGGTCCTCTCTCTCTGGGTCCTCTCTCTCTGGGTCCTCTCTCTCTGGGTCCTCTCTCTCTGGGTCCTCTCTCTCTGGGTCCTCTCTCTCTGGGTCCTCTCTCTCTCTGGGTCCTCTCTCTCTGGGTCCCGGGGGGCAGGTCCAGGACTATGGCTGGCCCGACCACCACGCCCCGCCGCTGGACAGGATCTGTGCTGTGTGCAAGGCCATGGACACCTGGCTGATCTCTGACCCCCAGAACGTGGTGGTCCTGCACTGCAAGGTCCGTGTTCAGTTCAGCAGGGTCCCTGGGAGGCCGCTGCTGCTGTGGGAAATAGAAAGTGAATAGAAAGTCATTCACATGATCTATTATAATCCAGTTATTCAGTCATCCACCCACTTGTTATTGCTGTTTATGCGTTGCATTGTGTGTCATATTTATAGACCTGTAACTCTTAAATCATCTGGTTGGAAGTGGTCAGAGTCACAATGGTCCTTTGTGGTTTTGTGTTGAATAGGGAAACAAAGGAAAGACGGGCGTCATTGTGGCCGCCTACATGCACTACAGCAAGATAACTGCAGGGTAAACTACCGCTCTCCCTCTGCACACATTTATGCTAGAACATAATGGGATTCTCCTGCCTCCCGATTATTTAATAATGAATAGCTTGTGGGCTGTCATAACCCATTCAAGTTTCTTTAGTGCATTTTTGTGCTGATCTCAGGATTTTATTTTTGCAGAGTTGCTAAACGTCAGCAATAAAATGAAGCAAAGAAATATGTTAAAATGAAGTCATTTTTTTGCACATTTAAAAAACATTTACCATGCCTGCCTTAGGTCTGTTTATGTCAAAACGGCGTGTAAGCATTTCAGAGTGTTACGTTGAGCAAATAAAAAAAATGCATATCACCCAAGCAGCACTAATGTTCAGCGGTTCACACACCTCAGCCACTGACAGGAGGGGGGCTGTGTGGTCTCTGCAAAGGTCAGCACAGACGGGGCTTCAGTGTGTGGGGTCCTAACGCGGTGCTGACTGTCCACAGGGCGGAGCAGGCGCTCACAACGCTGGCCATGAGGAAGTTCTGTGAGGATAAGGTTTCCTCCTCTCTGCAGCCCTCCCAGAACAGGTGCAGCCCCCTCATATCACCCGCTGCACGCTCTCTCCTCACCCGCTCTCTCCTCACCCACTGTACGCTCTCTCCTCACCCACTCTCTCCTCACCCGCACGCCTCACGCTCAAACTAAACCAATGTGGTCCCTTCAGTCGTCAGATACAGTTCATATTCATGTTTAAGGTGCTTTAGGTAAGATTTAAGGGCTATTATTTTAGTGTTATTTGTTAGAATTGGTGTAGCTATCCGTCAACTATTAGTGAATGAAATGCGCTGATTTAGATTTAAGACCGTTCCCGAATCATTTCGGACCAATAAGGGATTTTTCTTTTTCATGATTGGTCCGGGAATCTATCTTGCCTGTCAATCATCAGTGTGTGAAACGCAACACAAGGCGATGGCAGAGAGACGGAGGGAGGAGGGGTGCAGAGGGGGACGTTTCTTGGGGCTGTTTAGTTTCAGAATCTGCTCTTTACAACTCTCAACTCTTACCTGCAGTAACTTTAATGTTAAAGGTGTTGTTTGGTGCAACTTTGTAGTTCAAAGTTATAAAAGCCATAGACGCTTAACAAATATTTACAATACAAAATGAAATCAATAAGAAAAGTGCCATGAGCTCCTGGCGGTCCGTCCCCTCAGGTACATCTACTACTTCGGCGGTCTGTTGTCTGGCTCCATCAAGATGAACAGCAGTCCTCTGTTCCTGCAGCAGGTCCTCATTCCATCGCTGCCTAACTTTCAGGCAGAGGGAGGTCAGTGCCACAGCCAGTACGGCGCCCTCACCGGCTGCTTGTGATACGGTTATGATACGGTCATGATACATCAAATACATTGAGTCCAACCAAACATTTCTCTATGTGTACTCTGGCCTGGGTAACACGACTCTGAATGCTCTTTTAATATTTCAGGTCCACCAACCAGCCAACAGACATGATTGTTGTTTATCTACTGTTTTCTTATGTCTCCATCTTAAACATTTTTGGTTTTGTTTCGTGCCCACATTATGTTTGCTCCTCCTAAACGTGTCGATGGCTTAGAGTTGGGGGGCGTTGTATACAGTCGGTCTGTGAGGCTCTGCAGGGGGGGTTAAGGACTACACAAGTAACATTGACTGGCTTTCAATGTGTGGTCCTTCCCCGTCCTGACTCTCTCTCTCTCTCTCTCTCTCTGTCTCGTCGTAGGTTACTACCCCTTCCTGAAGATCTATCAGTCCCTCCAGCTGGTGTACACCTCGGGCGTCTAGTAAGTCACCCTGTTCTGCTAGTTGCGTTGTCCGGCTCTCTTCCAGCCCTCTGGCCGTCTGGCTCAGACGTGTTTATACCGTCCTCTGTCAGTGTTTGGATTAGGCCTGACCATTACTCTAACACCAGCTTGTGTTTACTTCGTTTACGTAGTTTTCCAAATAGAGGTGTGTCCAGACTGGTTTAATGTCTTTCAAGTGGACTCTGCTGTGAAACATTTTGTTTACATGTGTATGTTTGTGTGTGTGTGTGTGTGTGTGTGTGTGTCTGTGTGTACCTGTGTGTGTGTGTGTGTGTGTGTGTGTGTGTGTGTGTGTTTTTCAGTGACCCCCAGAGCTCCAGAGCCAGGAAGCTGTGTGTGACCATGGAGCCAGCGTTGCTGTTAAAAGGGGACATCATGGTGAGGGACAGACGCTTGTACTGTTTGACACACGACGCAGCACATCATGACACACACACAGCGCTTCACGGTCAGCTGAAAGTAGGCCACACTGCTGCTAAAGACTGGCGTGAACGTGACATTTAAATGAATCATAGGATTTTGTCAAATATTAGAAGTACCTATTTTTATTATTTACCTAGACTCACCTTTGCTACTTTTGTTAATGTATAATCAATTTTGTTGTACGATCAATTGTGTGTTCATATATACCACGACGTAGGGCCGGGCGATTAATCGAATTTTGATCGCGATTTCGATTTCAGAGTGAAGCGATCACCAAACTAATATAATCGAGTTGAAATGATTAAAAAATAATAATAATAATAATAATAAAAAATAATAATAATAATTTAATAGAAATTGCAGAATAGCTGGATTCATATCTGGACTTTATTTTCTATTTGACCATTCTGTGTATATTTTTAAGGGGAAATTTCGAAGTTCTCATTTACAAAGTGTTTTTTTGGAGAGAAATTATGAATAAATGCATCATGTTTTCAAACTCAAAAATAATCGTTTGCATAATCGAGATTTCAATATTGACCAAAATAATCGTGATTATGATTTTTTCCATAATCGAGCAGCCCTAGCACGACGGCACCCCAACGCTTTCACAGTGACTACTATACACCAGCAACATCAAGTCTGCCTCCTGATCACAGAACATGATATAGAACGCAGGCATCTATATTTAGAATCCACACAAAGGAAGCCCGCTGTGTCTGTGTACCTTAGACCTACGTCTTTATCCCCCCCCCTCCACCCCTCCACCCCCAGGTCAAGTGTTACCACCGGCGGCCGCGCAGCGCCCAGAGAGAGGTGGTGTTCAGGGTCCAGTTCCACACCTGCACGGTCCACGGAGCTCAGCTGTGGTTCGGCAAGACTGAGCTGGACTCGGCCTGCTCAGGTACGCCCCCTGGTGGCAGGGGGGGGCCAGAGCGCTCGGTCAGGAGACGCCAAACAGGCCGTCTGTGCAGGCAGTCCCACACATTCCTTTACTTTACGGACGGAAAATGTGTGTTTTAACCTTCAATTCAAATGCATATGTGTTGTAAATGCACTATGAACACCCGTGCAAGTGTGTAAACAGTCGTGATCGTAGTCCAGTGTTAACTGACTGTTGAAGTAAATGAATGGTGATGAAGAGAAACTTCTTTTTAGGACACGTCGGCCAGCGAAATATTTGATTTAATATTAGAGCATGATCATGGGAAAGTACAGGCAGCAAAGTTACCAAGGATACATTCAGTGAGACAACGGTAAACAAGATGCTTATAGGGAAACGTTTGCATTGTGGGTAGGGAGTATACAGTTAACAAAGTGGGAGTGACCATTGTGGAGAGTTTAGGATTGGCGGGAGAGGCCAAGTTAATTTGTAACACACTATGGGGGAAGTGGACATGTCTGCAAGTCTGTGAGACAGGGCTGCAATAGTTCAACAAATCTACACAACAAAGAAGTCAGTGGATTGGCCTGGCCTCAGTATCAGACTCAGTGGCTCCAGTGGGAATGCAAATCTGAACCACCTTGACCTCTCTCAGTTAGAGAGAGGAAGGGTGGTATCTTAAGGTCCAAGGAGAATGTAAACAGTTCCTTTTAGATTGACTAGTAATTATATAAACAAGCTTGATGTAAGGTTTATAATTGTGTATTATAGTTATGATTCATATTTCCACGACAAACGGGATCCTATGGGCAAGAACCACTTGTTCCCCAGCAAAGGCTGAAATCCCACAACGCTGTGAACAGCTCTCCAGAATACAAGATCCTCGTTTCTATTGCACTTTATGTTTATACACACACACACACACACACACACACTTGAATCAGATAAGGCGTGGCGGTGCCTGGTGAGGTGAAGCAGAAGCAGCTGTCCTCAGTAGGCCACGCTCTGGGGACAGTTGAACTGTGTCCTAAGTGCTGCGTGACAACGCCTGCGTGTAAATGCAGCGACGCCGACTCCTTATGAAAGAAATGATAGAACGTTGAACTGCACTGCACTGCGCTACTCTATTTTTAGAGAGTTTTTTCCACAAATGAATACATGCATAGACACACACATACGTACACGCACATGCACACACACACACACACACGCACGCACGCACGCATGCACGCACGCACGCACACACACGCGCACACACACACACACACACACACACACACACACACACACACACACACACACACACACACACACGCATGCACGCACGCACGCACGCACACACACGCACACATGCACACACGCACACACACGCTACTACTTAACTTATAACTTATTACTTAACTACATTAAGTACACGTGTATTCATTTTGCCGAATATATTTTTCTTTTGATATGAGTTGATATGATATCTTGAGACAGAAATGACTGTTGACAGTATTTACTCAGCTGTCTTTTCTGTTTGCTTGTCTCTCTGCAGATGACAGATTCCCTCCCGATAACTCGGTGGAGTTTATCTTCTCCGGCGGTCCAGATAAAATAAAAGGTGACCACCGCTCCGTCTTGAACCCATGTCACAGTGATCCCTCTGCATGTGACCGCAGCCCCACAGTATTGGAAAACTGATTCAAAAAACAAAACCATAATGTTGCATTCATTTGTCTGTACTGAAAATAGTACATATTTTAACAGTTGATGTTCAGCAAACAATAAAGCACAGTTTGAATCCTCAGTTATAAATGATTGTTTTTTAATGATCATTAAACTGTGTGCTTCTCATCAAAATAACTGCAATGTGTTTGGCCAGGGCGTGAATATCAGAAGAACGACCCATCCGTCACCGTGGACTACAACACGGCCGACCCGGTGGTGAGATGGGACTCCTACGAGAACTTCAACCTACACCACCAAGACAGCCTGGAGAGTAAGACGACTCACACACACACACACACACACACACACACACACACACAGACACACACACACACACACACACAAAGAGAGAAATATAGAAATAGAATAGAAGGACATAGGGATGATAAGAGAGAGATAGTGAGAGAGAGATAGTGAGAGATAGTGAGAGAGATATAGAGAGATAGTGAGAGAGAGATAGTGAGAGAGATATAGAGAGATAGTGAGAGAGAGATAGTGAGAGAGATATAGAGAGATAGTGAGAGATAGTGAGAGAGATATAGAGAGATAGTGAGAGAGATAGAGAGAGATAGTGAGAGAGATCCCCACCATCCGCCTGCAGTAAAGAAAAGGTCACTCTAATGCGTGCAATGATTTATTTACAATTTAAATTCCCGATCCCTTTGATAATTAGTTGAATGCACCCAGCGATGGAAATGTTATTGCTCGTAAAGACATGAAACGCTTGAAGAAAAAAACGTAAAAGGGTTTTTTATATCCCTCAAAGACTGGCTAGTGTGTCACACAATGTGACTCCGAGAAACATACACAACACACAAAACACAAACACTTTATTTTATTTGAAAGGGACATGTGCAATTAAAAAACAATTAAATGAGAACTATATTCAATTAACATGGCAAGTGTGACATATGCTGCACACATATATATATATAGAGATATATATGTATATATATATATGTACATAACTGTAATATCTCCCCCCATGCAGAGATCCCTCACACGCGGGGCCCTCTGGACGGCAGTCTGTACGCCCAGGTGCGTAAGCGACGGGGCCCGGGGTCGACGGCGGCCGTGCGTCTGTCTCTGAGCCCCACCGTGAGGCCCCAGACGCCGGCCACCGCGCCGCAGCCTCCCGCCCCCTTCAGCTCAGCCCCGGGCCGCCCCTCCGCCCCTCCCCCCTCCTCCCCCTCCTCCTCCTCCCCCTCCTCCTCCCCGACGCGGCCGGAGGAGGACGGGCCGGACAGAGCCGGGAGGGGGGGCAGAGAGCGGGAGAGGGAGACGGCCATCCTGGACGACGCCGAGCCGTCGGGGCCGGCGGCGGTGGAGGGCGTCCGGCGCGGCGGGGGGGGTGGGGGGCCCCGTCCGTGCTGCAGCCCCACCGGGGCGGGGGGGAGGCCGGGGGAGGGGGGCTGGGAGAGGGCCAGAGAGGGCCAACACCATCACGCCCACCGCGCCGCCGCCGCCGCCGCCGCCAAGAACAACCCCAAGAGCCGCACGCTGCCCGCGCTGCCGTCCAGACCCCTCTCCCCGCCCCCGCACCACGCCCTGCACCACGGGGAGCTCTACCACCGCCACAGCGGCCACCCGCTCCCGGAGCTGCCCTGGGAGTGTCCGCCCGCCCCCGTGCTGTGCGTGCACCGGGCCTGCTACCCCCACTCCACCCCGGAGCTGGCCCACCCCCACCCCCACAGCTACAGCCTGCCCGCCTCCAGCCGGGCCTGCTCCCCGGAGGAGTGTCACCTGGTCCACTACCCGGTGGGCCGCGGGCCGCCCTCCCTCCCGCCGCCCAGCAGCAGCGGCGGCGGCCCCTACAGAGAGCTGTTCTTCCACCCCCCCGCGGCGCCCTCTGGCTGCGGCTGCAGGGACTGCGCCGGCCGGAGGGGGGAGCACCACCACCACCACCACCACCACCAGTCGTCAGCGTCGTCGTCGTCGGCGGCGGTGAGACTGTTCCACCCGCTGCACTCGGACAAGTCGGGGAGCCTGCAGTGGGGCCGCGAGGTGGAGCTACAGCAGCAGGCCAGAGACGGACCCCCGCTGTGGGCCGACAGCCACTGGGAGGCCCAGAGGGAGGCCGCCGAGTTCTGGCAGCACAAGGCGGCCGCCGTGCAGCCGTACCGCGTGTGCCACTCTCCCCTGGAGCCGCCCCAGACCGCGGACCCAGCGGGCTCGGTGCTCGTGCTCCACCAGGGCTACCGCACGCCGCCGCCGCCGCCGCCGCCGCCGCCGGCCCACCTCTCCTGCGCCTGTGTCCCTCACCAGGCGTCCCCGGCGGAGAGCCGCGAGAGCAGGGGCTACGCGTCGGGGTACCAGTCCGGGTCCTCCTCCCCGCTGCCTCCCACCAGCCCCGCGCCCGGAGCCTCCCCTGGGAGGAGCCCGGCGGCGGAGAGCCCCGCCGGAGCCAGGGGCCCCCCGGGGGACACCCACCACACAGGTACGCCCGCTGGCCCCCCCCCCATCGCTGGTCCATTGTGATTGGCTGACTCGGCTAGCCTCGGGCAAGGAAGTCCTGTGTGTGTTTTGATGAAACCAACAGACTGTCTCTAATATATTTCGTGTTTCACTCTTTATTTACCCTCAGAACAATCGGCCCAGGCTGACCTGAAGGACAACAAGTCCCGGAGTTCGTCCAGTGACCAGGAAAGCTCTGCTGGGATGGAGGTGGACCAGGACTACACGCTGATATGCAGCACCCCGACCCAGTCCGACGTCAGGTTGGTGGTCTTACAGACACAAACAGACACCTCAGCTCGTCCTCCTAGACCTTGTTAGGGTAGCAGCATCGCAACATTTTCTTTACATCCTGACAGAAATCAACAAATTAAATTCTCTGACTAATTAACTTTTCTTTTTAATTGTCGCGGGCCTATAATAAGCATGTCTCATCGTTTCAATTTGCCCAAATTAAATTAATTCATGGCCTACCAGCCTACCTACTCACTGTGCACGACGGCTGAGCCTTCCTCAAGGCTGGGCCGACCAATGCTAGAGCTAGCAGGCTAGTGAAGGCTGGGCCGACCAATGCTAGAGCTAGCAGGCTAGTGAAGGCTGGGCCGACCAATGCTAGAGCTAGCAGGCTAGTGAAGGCTGGGCCGACCAATGCTAGAGCTAGCAGGCTAGTGAAGGCTGGGCCGACCAATGCTAGAGCTAGCAGGCTAGTGAAGGCTGGGCCGACCAATGCTAGAGCTAGCAGGCTAGTGAAGGCTGGGCCGACCAATGCTAGAGCTAGCAGGCTAGTGAAGGCTGGGCCGACCAATGCTAGAGCTAGCAGGCTAGTGAAGGCTAACCAATGCTAGAGCTAGCAGGCTAGTGAAGGCTAACCAATGCTAGAGCTAGCAGGCTAGTGAAGGCTAACCAATGCTAGAGGTAGCAGGCTAGTGAAGGCTAACCAATGCTAGAGCTAGCAGGCTAGTGGTGAGTGGCTCTGAAGGAGGCTGATAGGAGGGGTGAGACTTTTGGAGACTTCCAAAATCGTTGAAAGTACTTCTTACTTTGGCTGGTTTCTCCCAGTTGTCCGACCCGAGCCTTGACGTTTCCCGTTCCCTCCAGGATCACAGAGGAGTGTGTTGACAGCAGGGCCCTCCAGAGCCCTCCCCAGGGGCCCAGCCACCGAGCTGCGTCCTCTTCCTCTCTGGAGTCCAACAACGACACCAGCAACGCCGCGTCCCCAGCGCCGCTGGAGCCGCCTCCACAACCCCCCCGCTCGCCTCCACCACCCCCCCGCTCGCCTCCACCACCCCCCCGCTCGCCCAGAGACCCGTCAGCCGACGCGGGCGCCCGCGCTCCGAGGTCGGGGTCGCCGGCCGACGGCGGCGGAGACGACCGAGAGACAGGAAGTGCAACGGAACCCGGCCAATCGGACACGTCCTCTCAGACCGCCGTCACCGTTCCGTCGGTGACCAACGTCCAAGTGCAGCTCAACGGCTCCGCCCTCCCCGGGGACGCCCCGGGAGCGGACCGCCGCCGCCGCAGCAGAGACGGCGCTCTGTCCAGCGGCGGCTCCACGCCGTCGTCCCCCGCCCGCTCCTCCCAGGGCTCCCCGGCCCGGGGCCCCTCCCCGGCCCGGGGCCCCTCCCCGCAGCGGGCCCCGGACCGGAGGCCGTCCCCCGACCGGGAGAGCCCGTCGGACGCCAGCAAACCGCCGTCGCCGGTGCCCGACGGCTACAGCACCCCCACCTTCCCGCTGGCGTCGTACTACTACCCTCTGCTCAGCGTGCCCCGCGTGCCCTACACGGGCTACACCGCCGTCACCATCCCCGCGCCGCAGCCCCCGCTGCCCGAGAAGAAGCGCTTCTCCTCGTCGCCGCTGGCGCTCAACGGCCACGGCGCGCTGCTCAGGGCCGCGTCGGCGCCTTCCTCCTCCTCCGCCTCCACCTCCTCCTCCTCCTCCGTCTCCTCCTCCTCCGTCTCCGTCTCCTCCTCCTCCTCCGCCTCCTCCACCTTGTCGTCGTCGTCGTCCAGCCAGCACCACGTCACCTTCTGCCCCTCGGTGGCCGAGCTGCCCCCCCCCCCGGGGAGGCGGGGGTCCTCTCAGTGCGGCGGTAGGGAGGAGGCGGAGACGAAGGTCAACGCCAAGTTCGTCCAGGACAGCTCCAAGTTCTGGTACAAGGCGGGCATCTCCAGGGACCAAGGTAGGGGCAGCTGCAGGGCGCGTTGCAATTCATCGGATTTTAATCGTGATTTAGATTTTTGGGTCAAACGATCTCCGACTAATATAATCGAGTTTACATATTTGTACATTATTTTCTATTTGAACATTTTCTATTTGAACATTTTGTGTATTTTTTTAGGGGCAATTTCAAAGTTTTTTTGGAGAGAAATGCTGAATGAATGCATTATGTTTAAAAATATATATATATCATATGAATAATCATGATTTCAATATTGACCAAAAATAATCGTGACTCAGATTTTTTCCATAACCTTGCAGCCCAACTTTGAAGGCACTTTCATGGTCATTTTCCCTCTTTTGTGTAACAACATCAATCCATGAGAGATGTTAATGTTGGCCTTTGAATGCCAAGCACGGCCTTGAATGACTCAACTGTACCTCCTTCTTCCTCTGCTTGTCCTGCAGCGATAGCCGTGTTGAAGGACAAGGAGCCCGGGGCCTTCCTCATCAGGGACAGTAACTCCTTCCAGGGGGCGTACGGCCTGGCCCTCAAGGTCACCACTCCTCCCCTCAACGCCAACCTCAACGCCAGCAAAGGTCTGTGGAGACCGACCGCCTTAACATAGCTCAAAGATTAAGGTCTGCTCTTTGGGGTAGCTTAAGATTAGATCAAAACAGAAGATACCTTATTAATCCCAGACAGGAAATGAAGGTATATTGTGTCAAACTATTTGATAATTAACTACTCAGTTGAACACAACATCTACTGAGGGTTTTCTCATTCTCATGCTTCATTTGCATCCTGTTAATATTAAACCAAAAAAAATAGTCAACGCTGAATCATGCAGACGTTGATTCAGTTCTGCAGCACCAGACAAACCCAAACGTCCCTCCTGAGTCCTTCTGCGAGGCTACAGGACGCTGTTGACGTCTCCTCTCTGTGCGGCAGGAGATCCTCTGGAGCAGCTGGTGAGACACTTCCTGATCGAGACGGGCCCGCGGGGCGTGAAGATCAAGGGCTGTCAGAACGAGTCCTACTTCGGTTCGTAGCACTGTGGGGGGTGGAGGGGGGGGCGCTGATATCCTGTGATATGAGATCCGCTGATACGCTTGACACGCTCAGCCCGGTTACACGATTGACGGTCTGGATTTATTTTGATTATGTCATCCTCTTTCCGTATCTCTCGTGTTCTTCCAGGAAGTTTGTCTGCGCTCGTGTACCAGCATTCAATCACTCCCATCTCCCTGCCCTGTGCCCTGCTCGTCCCGGACAAAGGTAACTCATCTGTCTGTATCGTTGTCTCTATACATAGCGCCGGGGCTGGGGATCGCTTCGGTCCTTTTGAGTATTGCTTACAGTTGAATTATTTCATTAGCTGAATGAATCGGTCCAAACCCTCTCGGCGCTCGATATGCTGCGTGTAGGGTGGGATCGTTGGTATCTCTAATGGTTCCCTGCTGTCCCACCGTGTGTGTGTGCAGTGTATGGAGTTACACCACAGAGATGTAATCCTGTGACTGTGATGTTCTAGATCTGGTGGGGGAGCTCCAGGAGATACAGAGTGTCACCAACACGAGCACAGCGGCAAATCTCCTCAAGCAAGGAGCAGGTAGCGTAATAATGGAACCCCGCTTTATCAAGACACTCCAACAGTGTGGTTGTTCATGGTTATGTTTAGATGGGGCTTTAGCGAGAGCCGAGACTGTCCGGCTCACGACGCGGACAGATAAAGGACATTTATTCAACAAATTGTAACACTATGTCCGTTTGTTCGTCGTCTTCCGTCTCTTCCCAGCATGCAATGTGTTGTATCTGAACTCTGTGGAAACCGAATCGCTGACAGGGCCCCAGGCCATCTCCAAGGCAACCAAGTGCACCCTGGCCCTGAGTCCCCGTCCCACGGCCACTGTGGTCCACTTCAAAGTGTCCATGCAGGGCATCACTCTGACGGACAGCAAGAGAAGGTACCTCTCAGTAACCGCAGCGAGGTCGTCCGCTGGCCGGGCTGTCGAGCGCCGCTGGGTTCAGACCCCAACTCGTTGTTTTACCTCGGCCCAGATTAGGTCACAATGATGTAGTTTGGCGTTTAGTTTAAACAGGATGGTGAGCTTGTTGAGTAATGATGACTTTTTGATGAATTGGTATTTAGGAGCAGACATTTAACGCATACTTTAACGGCTAAGTCTATGTTCTCCAGCGGGGCCTGAGTTCTGTTTCAGATCAACTTACTGTATTTACTCCACGGGGACCACAGACAATATGAGAATGCATTGAAGTAACGTACATGTACTTTACATACACTGAAAATATATATTTTTACAGCTGGGCAATTGTTTTGAATTCATATTATGACCTATTCTGAAAACTATTTCTCTGTATGGTTTCGTCTACCCAGGCTGTTTTTCAGAAGACACTACCCAATCAACAGTGTGACGTTCAGCAGTTTAGACCCTAAAGACCAGAGGTGGGTTGTGGTATGATTTGAACGGTTTAAATGGTATCTTATGGCTAGACCGTTGCCAGCTCTCTCCTGCTTGAACATTCTTATTTGTCATAATCGTTTAGCTTTGTCGGCTGCGAAGCTAGTGGACATTAAAGTAGAGGTGGGCGATATATGGATATTATGGCAATATTGAGATCTGATCAGTGATAATGGTAAATATAAAATGGTAATATATTGATACATTTTTTGAAGGTATACAGTTATGAGTATATCGCCCAACTCTAGCTTGAATGTTCTTTTTGTTTTTGTTCTCGTGACTTTGTCCATAGACTATATTTTTGGCTGTTTAAATGGTTGGACCAAGCGATGAATTTGGTCAGAGAGATGGTCCTAAGCTTTTGTCTCCGTCTCTGTTTGTGTGCTTCAGGTGGACTAACTCTAATAGCACATCAAGCAAGTAAGTGCTTGGGTCTGTTGTGTGCTTGGTTGTGTGTTCACTGTTTGTATTGTGTTAGTCCGTGTTGCTTTTACCAAATACGTGCGATAATTGCATGGCAAATGATCAACACACAATTGATTTGTCTGGAATTGTGAAAGGTTTTTGTTGTTGTTGTTGTTGTTATTATCCAATATAGTAACAATAAGCCTCTTCTTATGACCAATCCCACCGCCCTTCCCGTAGGATATTTGGCTTTGTGGCGCGGCGGACAGGAAGTACAACGGAGAACGTGTGTCACCTGTTTGCAGAGATCGACCCGGAGCAGCCGGCCGTCGCCATCGTCAACTTTATCAACAAAGTCATGCTGGGCCCGCAGCAGCGGCGATGAAATGAGTTCACACACATGAGACTCATGAGAACATCGTAGGACTTCTACATGTAAACAAGTTACTTCTGAATGAGGTGTGTGTGTGTGTGTGTGTGTGCGTGTGTGTGTGTGTGTGTGTGTGTGTGTGTGTGTGTGTGTGTGTGTGCGTGTGTGTGTGCGTGTGTGCGTGTGGCGTGTGTGCGTGTGTTTATGTTTTGGAAATGTATACCAGCAGCTTATTTGAGCTTGAGTGAGTAATTTGGGGTTTTATTTTGTCCATTTTTTTTTACAGAAATACCAAATTTATCGTGTAGTCAGTCACAGAAGAATGGTTTCGACTAGCAGCAGTTGTAGCGACAAAACTTGTCAAGACATTTTTGTAGTCTTTTTTATTCTGGGTTTTTTTCAAACTTCTTTTTTATGTTCATGTACCAAAAGATGAATTTAATCTCACATTGTGGACCTTACACAACTCACAACCACACGACTTAACGGCTGTGGCTCAGACCCATTTTTGATGTTGAATACCTTTGGAAGGTTTGCTTTTCCAAAAAAATTACAAATTGAAACATGATTACTTGTCGGAGTTACAACACAGTTATTCCACAGCCTGGGTGTCTGCACAACAATCAAACATCACATAGATACACATTTTCAAAAAAAATGTTGTTTGAGTCCATCAATATTTCAAAGTTATCCTTTTGCGCTTCTAGAATATTCTGACTTAGATTAAGAAGTGGTCTGAGGGTCACTGTTTAACCAGGCAGACTGGGTGACATGACATGTTGGTACCTTAACATTGTTGTACAACAATATAACAACGATCATATATAGCATATGTACAGTTTGGTCTTTTTAAGAAGAAAGGACCAAGAACCTAAAGCCAAAGACTTTTTTTGCTGGTCCTGGCGTGTTTAGTACCTGTGTGCATTTTTGTGTGTGTTTTATATGCAAAGGCAGCACATTGTGTGGCTGCAGTTCACGTCATTTTCATAACATTATAATATAGTTATAATAAAAGTTTAATAACAGAACTAATATATTTTAAAGCCCTCTATACAGTGTGGAGAATAAAACAATGTTTCCAACGATTTGCTCATACTAATAAAACAAAACCATTTTTACCAAATACATGTGTATGGTTTCTTATTGAAAAAAATAGCTTTTTTATGTACATTTTTATAGAGCTATCAAAGAGCTCTGTCAATATAAGTGTAGGCCATTGTGTATTTTTAGAAACACTCGATTTTTTATCGCGTTCGGTACTCAATAATGCCCTCATGATCAGTAAGTCTAAAGTAATAACCCTCCATAGAAACTTCTGCATGTAATCTGTCACGGTTATGGGTTGGTGTCACATAATTCACTTCCTGTTCCTTGTCGTCCCTGGTTCGTCTTGTGATTATGTGTCTCCGCCCCTCACCTGTGTCTAGTTTGTGTTTTGTCCAATGTCCGCCTGCCTCTCGTTTGTACCTCGTTCCCTGCCCACCTGTGTCTTGTTTAGTCTTGTGTATTTAAGTCTCCCCCTTTGTTCCCTTCACGGGTCGGGCATTGTACATACTACCTACACTATTGAGGGTGTATTTTGCCACGGCGCTTTTTGCCTTGTACTTGTTCATATGTAAGTAAGTAAAGCCTTTTGTTGTGAATCCACGTTGTTGTGCGTTTGGGTCCTACCAAACCTTGTAGCCCGTTCCTGACATAATCATATTTATTTTAATCTGGCTGAAACAGCATCCATCTCCAATTATAGAGCTGTTAAATCTTGATGCTGCAACACCTGAATTTCCCTCCTGGGATTTGTACAGTGTTATTAATCAAGTCTCAGGTATCCACTATTCACCAGGGATGATCCCTTATCTAATTAAAAAGCTCAGCTGGAAGATGAAGAGATGCCAGCAGCCTTGGAGGTGACAACAGGTTCCCTGGCTGCTCTGTGGGTGCCCGGTCCACCCCAGCCTGGTGTGACTGTCTGGTGTGCCTGTGTCTGTTGTCTGGTGTGTCTGTCTGTTGTCTGGTGTGCCTGTGTCTGATGTCTGGTGTGTCTGTTGTCTGGTGTGCCTGTGTCTGTTGTCTGGTGTGTCTGTGTCTGTTGTCTGGTGTGTCTGTGTCTGTTGTCTGGTGTGCCTGTGTCTGTTGTCTGGTGTGTCTGTGTCTGTTGTCTGGTGTGCCTGTGTCTGTTGTCTGGTGTGTCTGTGTCTGTTGTCTGGTGTGTCTGTTGTCTGGTGTGCCTGTGTCAGTTGTCTGGTGTGTCTGTGTCTGTTGTCTGGTGTGTCTGTGTCTGTTGTCTGGTGTGTCTGTTGTCTGGTGTGCCTGTGTCAGTTGGTGGGTGCCCGGTCCACCCCAGCCTGGTGTGCCTGTGTCTGGAGTGTGTGTTTCTATATATGGTTTTGGCAAGATTTCAGGAGGTTCCCAATTAGAAAGTGGATACACTGAATCCAAAGTCGCAAAAACGGGAGATGACGAAGCATACTCCATGTATACTTCTGTTGACTTGCATCTCTGCATGGGCGACACCGAAATGACAACTTGTTTAACTAAGAGTAGAGAAAATATAATAATATACATTACATAAAATACATTTATTAAGCTAATGCTTTTGTCCAAAAGGACTTTCAATAGTAAGTCTGTAAGATTAAGATATAACCTAAGTGCAAGAAGCATAAAACTCATCAAATAAGAACTTCTTTCAGCGTTCCTATATAGAAACGAGAGAGAATTTGTTTCTTTATTTTTTTCTCTGACCAAAGACGCAGTGTGAACAGATGAGTGTTGAGCATGCAGTGGAGGAGGGTTTCAGCTGTCCTGACGTCAGTGGGCAGCTCATTCCATCATTCCGGAGCCACGGCAGCAAACAATCAACATTTTGATGATAGGCTACTTGGGTAACCATGTAGTCAGGGGACAACAAGCCGCCTGGCAGTCATGGAGCATGTGGGACGGGCTAGGGCGTGAGGTTTGACCGTGTCCTGGATCTACGATGGGCCTGAGCCGTTCACATCAGGGTAGGCAAGTACCCGCGACTTTAATCGGACGCGAACAGCCACCGATGGCCAGTGCAGGGTGCGGAGGAGTGGTGCAGAGTGGGAGAACTCATCCACAATGCGGGCTACCACATAATGGATGAGCCCTGAGGATGAATGGCACATTCATGCTGCTACGACCGTGAACCAACCACCAATTGAGTCGTGTGTCCTCTGCATAGCTGCGGTAGTAGAGGCCACGCTGGTGAATGACTGAAGCCAGTGACTTGGTGAACAGAGAGAAGAGAGAGGACCCAGGGCAGACCCCTGAGGGACCCCAGCAGTGGGACAGGCCGTCTCATGTGAGAGGCCAGCCTCGAATCCAGACCGGTGAGGGTCATGAGGGTCGGTCTGCTGGAGGTATGCAGAGCAGGGTCACTCTATGGTAAATCAGATTAGGTTAAGTGTGGTTTTCTATCAAAGAGGGTTCACTCCCGCTGCCGTAACTCAGTTAAACTTCGTAGTCAAAGAGGCGGTAATGAGATGAATGACGAAAGGAATGAGGATGCAGCAGTAGACTGAGAACGGTGAGAGGGAATGGGGTCAAGAGGGCAGGTTGTTCCGGGAAGGGACCCCGTACCTCATGGGGATGGAGTGGTGGAGGGGATTATCAGGTGGTGAATTTAGAAGCATATGTCATCCGTCCTTTTTACAAAGTAGTTCACAAAATGGCTCCGTAGAAGGTCACGGTAGGTGGCGGAGCAGCGGGGTGGACGAGATACAGAAAGGTTTTGGGGTTTTGGAGAAGGAAGGAGCTTTTAGCTGTAGCTAGGGAGTAGTATACATATGTATACAAATGTATAGTATACGTACAATATAGTACATAAACATATAAACTAATTACATGGAGGGACTATATATACGTATATTGAATTTACTAAACCTGTGTATTTAGTTTGTTTCATTTTTGTTGGTTTAGTTTTTTTTTTTAACTACAAATAATATGTAGGCCAACTCTTTTGACAGTATATGTATCCTCAAACACCTCAATAGTGAGATACTCTAAATATGACGCACTGCCTTTAAATTAAGTTACATACCGATGCAAGGTTGTAGCCTATTTTGTTATAAATTATGTAAATGAGGTGCACTAAAAACTCTCAAAAGGACGAGGTCCCACCGAGATTTGAACTCGGATCGCTGGATTCAAAGTCCAGAGTGCTAACCATTACACCATGGGACCAACACAGCCATTTTGTCCTACAATGGAAGATAAACCGTGTGAGATACTTCTAATCGTTTTCATAATATCTAAAGACAAACCCCGACGATTGTTGATGTTAAAACTCAGTGCAAACGACGAGCGTATCAAACCGGCGGTACGATGTTGCCGTTTTGACGACGTTATTTTACGGTTGTTAGCTTTAACGAGCTAACGCTAGCAGTCGTAATCTCATTAATCCCATTAGCCTTCTCTTTCGGATCAACGCTAATGGTGGCACGTTGCTTGTTGCTCGGCTCCCGGATGATACAACATACCGGATATTATTCGACAGACATTTTAGTGCGGATATAAATGTATCTAGATCAAACGCTTGTGGATCTCCTCCTTCCTGCAAGCATTAGTTTTAGTTTGTGCTCAGAGTGTAATCAATCACATGGCCGGTAGATGGGGGGAGAACCGCTTTGAGGTTAGGTAACAGATCTGAGAACAACATTTCTAGCTATCTTTCTGTGACAGGCCTATTTTAGCATTCTAACAAAACATTAAAAAAACATTTGGACACCTCATATTTGCAGTAGGTATACATGGGAAAGAAGAGGCCCTTCTTCCCCGATGGCTATGCGCGGCAATGCTTTTATCCATTCCGCCACAAGAGGGCACTGTTGACGCTGGCTCCGTTGTGAGGAGAGATTGGAAGCGCACTTGTCTTGGCTCTATCTTCTCTTGGCGCCCTCACTCTTTAAAGTAAATTATGAAAGAAAACATACATTCTTTGACTTTATTTTTATTTTTTACTGTTAAAATAAAAACCCATAAAACAAATGTTTTTCTTTCAGAATGTACGGAATAAGTTAAGTCGGTCAATTTAATTACACTTTAATTACACATAAGTTATGTATGTTTACCTCAACGTTAATCATCACTGAGGGTAGCGTGTAAGCCGTGTTTAGAGTAGCAGACGTAGGCCTATCTGTGGACATCATGTCTGTAACCAGGCAGGTCTATGCACAAAAAAGTAAAAGTAAAGTTGAACAACTGGTAAACTCATAAATTATGGATAACCCAAAAGGTATTTCAACAATGTCAGCTCCACTCACATCAACATATCTTTGAATAGAGATATATCAGAAAGACACTAGATCAGACTCAACAATACTCAAGAGATTATAACCGAACATTACCGCCCATGAGCGAATGAGAGAGACGTGAATGGAGAGCGTTGATTACTTATGTACTGATTGGGAGCATTATGTTGTCTTTGCTGCATGGAAAAGGTAAGCAGTTGCAATCAGAGACAGCAGGGTTTCTTTGTGCTTAAAATTGCTTTTGAGAAAAACATGTGATACACTTTCATTGCTTTGGTAACGGTGGGTCGTAAATGCTGATGGATACCAGTTTGAATGCAGAATGTTTGGAGCTCCATAAAGGCTTTCCTTTTCTGTTTTCATGAGGCAGCAGCTGCAGATTAACCACATTAACTGTTTTTGAAATCATGTTTTATGCATTTTCATGTTTTTTTTGCCTGGTATCTTTGTCCACGCTTCACACATATCTGAATGCCATTTTTTTTTTTTCCAAATCTGCTTTCATTATGCCCATACCATTATTGTCATTCAAACAATTCCAACATTCCAATCTCACAGAAGCCTTGATGTGAAACACAATTTTGCGCCAAAAAGAAACAGAAGAAATAGTTGTAGACCTTTTTGTTTGCAACTCGTAGGCCCTTTGAATGGTGCTATTCCTCAGCATTCTGTTTTATGACACTCTGTACAACATGTCCCCCTGGAAAAGGTCTCTGCTTCACACACTTAGGACGCCCTTTAAGTTGCTGCTATGTGATTCAAACCAGATAGATGAAATGCACATATTTCTAATGAGGGATGTCTTGTGCATGTCAAGCTGGCCACTGCCTAGATCTGCTTGTCATGATGTACCGTGAGGTTATTTATAGCCTGATGTATTTTGCAGTGCCACAAAGACGGGTTTGGTTTAATTTTAGATCTGAAAGTTATTCTAATTTAGGATCCTGGCCCTTCCTGCAAGCTGATAGCAGACACTCGGCTCTTTGAACGATTCAACCCTGTTTTTTTTTCATTAAGTAGGGCATGTACAGTACAATGATCAGAGCCTGTGTGCATATCACACCGCAAGGCCTATTAATCGGACTGCAAAGCAGAACTAATCAACAGAAGATAAAGAGACCTGGGCAGGAGCATGTGAGGACAGTAGCGTAACCTAAATGCACACAAGGGTGCTGTTCATTATCTCCATTAATGAACAGCTTGAACCCGCGTTGGTGCCAGCACTGAGGCTGGTTCAACCCATCCACACAACACCCCAGAACACTACTACTGCAGCCACATACATCCACCGCATACAAGACCTTCAGACCAGAGTCCTCGGGTCAAGGTACAATGCAAGACATGACATAAACAAGTTGACGTGTAGAACCATAATAATCATGCACATCACGCATATTATGTAGATGTAGAGCCCTTGTTGGTAACAAGCAATCATTGTGAATGCATATACCAGTAGGCCCTTTATCTTGTGTCAAACGGTGCGTTAGATTGTGTGTATCGTGCTGGTTAGTGCAGATATCACATATGTAAAGGCGGTAGGTGTTGTGGTGGCGGTGCTCAGGGATCAGAGAGGAGCCAAACACTAGCGTTGTGCTGACTGCCGGATCAATGCAGCGGATAAGTGGAGGTCTGATGAGACTGCAAAACAGCTGATATGCATTTGATCAAGAAAAGCAACATGGCTCAAGTGCCTCCCTGACCCAGAGGCAGCATCGGGGGCTGCTGTTGTTGTCTTTTTGCGTCGAGGAAAAAGAATCGCACTCGTTGTTTTTAAACTACATAGAATGCTGCCTATGTTGATGTATTACTAAATCATAGGCGCACTCTGCCAAGTAAAACATACAAGGTCCAGGTTTAAATTCCTTCCTAGACTTTTCCGTATCCAGTAAAACGCTTGTGGTGACCTGGCATTCTGTAGCATACTCGGCACCAGTAAATAGGCTTACTAGTTCCTGATTGACGGAGAATGTGTGGACCCCGAGGGGGGGCCCCGCGCGCCCCTGACCTTCACCCAGTGGCCCCCTTAGCCCCTTCAACAACACACAGGCCTACACACCGTCACCACGCAGGGCTTCAACAACACACAGGCCTACACACCGTCACCACGCAGGGCTTCAACAACACACAGGCCTACACACCGTCACCACGCAGGACTTCAACAACACACAGGCCTACACACCGTCATCACGCAGGGCCTTTGTTGTTGTTTTTACGCAAACCACGAACAAATACGTACACAATAACAAACAATTCACGTGGAATGTGGGGCAATATTTAATTCCAGTCGTTTTGATGATTTGGTTCCCAGCTTGATATAATCTCAAGTCAGAATGTGACCGTGGTGTAGTCGTCCTGGTTTCGAGGGGCTTCTCTGGTGTGGCTCATGTCTATGCATTGCAAATCTATGGCAACCACCACCACGCCATGCAGCAGCAGCAGCATCGCTGTCCACATCCTACAACTGTACTGCAGAGTGGACACACCCCTCAAAATCACACGCTTCATTGCACACATTTGCACAAGGTTTTCATAGATGATCGGAGGAAAAAAAACCAAAACATGTCATCTAATTGGGGAGCGGCGCATTGGGGTTTAATGTATATTTGGTCAGCTGCGTGTTACCAACGGCGTTACATATGTGCGTTCGCGTGATGCATTTAGAAGGGACTCTCGTAACACAACGTGGCCATAAAACAAAGGCACGGCTATATGCTACTACACAAACCGAAGCCCGTGTAACCCGCCGGACCTCCAAACTGCGTCATTTCTCAACCTTTTTACGCCTTTACGCGCGAGTCCCGGCGACGCAAACACGCGACCGCGTCGCCCGTGGAGCCATAAAAGCGGAACGCAACCGAATGAAACAATGTTGCTTTAAACCTCACGCGGTCAAAGTTGTTTACCTCTTCGCTCCCTCTGACGTCATGACACACCCCTGTTTTGGGGGAGGGGGGAGCCGCTCCACATGTTACGAGCATTGGATTTGACCAAGCGTAGCCATCCTGGTATGAAATGTCACCAACCAAAACACGGGATACACACCGAGCCCGCCGCTGATTGGCCAGCGCAGGGGCTGGGGGAAATCCCCCTTCCCCGTAGAGGTCCAGAACAGGGGCGGGGCATAACAAAAAGTAATGGCCATCTATTTAGGGTCTGAAGAAGGAATATTTCTCGTCAGACTATTGGTAATATAATTATCCTATTTTACGCTGTGCATGTGTGTAACTGCTGGGCTGCGCCTCTTTTTGATTCCCTCGCCCGCTAAGACGCACGCCGCGATTTCGACGCATGTGGCACGAAAAACAGTGAACGAGGCGCTTCAACTTGATAGCCTGTTTTAGGGTTAACCAGCCAGCTAGCCACGCAAGCTATCGCTTCTTCTGCGAGCCAACGTTTGGACGCGTCGGAAGGGCGTGCGAGTTTGACGTGTTCTCAGTGCCGAGTTTTGTACAACGCGGTCTCAACACTTACCTGATCTCGCTATTAACGAAGCAACACAACATGGAGGCGGAGGGGGATTACTTTGCCCGAGATTGACGGCGACGAGCGAGGGGGGAGAGATTAAGAGCGAGTCGGTGTGGATGGGAAAAGTTGAGCTGAGGTATGAAACTCGCATGCACAGAAGGAATGTGAAAGTAGTATTTCTGCTGAACAATACGCGTGGTGGGGTCGATCTGGCTCCACGGCACTGAAACGAGGGGGAAGGAGCGATGCGATGGGGCTGTTGTTTGGTAAACTCTGGTTCTGTCAGGTGTCGGGCTTGTTTGTGTCGAGATTGTTGGTGTTGTGTAAACAACAACCACAGTTTATGTAGAAGGCTTAAAGGCCCTCTCAGTGACTTGCGACATACCGTTTTGCTTTTGTATTGAACAGGATTAACGACTCGGAATAAACTGTAGAAGAAAGGTTTCAAGTCTTACTTTGGATAAAAGGGCATGCAACAACCTCAGGTGAGTCTTTCTCTCTGTTACAAGTGATACATGTGACTGTACCTACATGCATACCTTGTCTATTCTGTTGTTAAGAATGAGCTTGATGTTAACTGGAACAATCAGGGCTGATTAACGCAGTATAAAACTATTATTTTGCCCTGCACCGAATCTGCTGGATAGCCGTTCAGTGACCAAACACGTACATAATATTTGTGTTTTGGTTGATTGATCCACTGATCAATTGTACATGGTAACCACCACCACAGTGAGCAATCTACAGCTAAAGTTTGGAAGGTTGAATTTCTTGAAATCTTAAGTTTCTTGAAAAAGTCAAACAAATATAGTTAGGTTACTTAATTCCTTAAGAACCGAGCGTCAGAAGGAATTGCTATTGTTCAACTTGAAATTGTAGTTGTGTTGTTGTTGTTGATACCCAGAGTCCGGGTTGTTGTTGTTACGGTTCGTCTTAGTACTAATGTTTTTTTTCCCAGGCTATGTCGGAAAGAGCCATTATTATATCTAAAATACATTATTTATATTACCTTAAACTGAGCCGGTTCCAGCGGTTGTATTCAAATATAATACAAATGTTAATATTAATCATATAATGCCCTTATGAACTCTGGATACAATAATAGTGTGTAAAATAACACAATCTATTCACCAGAAGCAATGAGTGATTTAAGAGAAGATAACGCTTACGTCTGCTTATTAACAGATCAGCTATAGTCACACACAATTATCTCTCGAAAGTGCACTTTCAGAGCAATTTGTATTTTCATTATTGCGTGGAAACGAGTGGTACACGTGGAACTGTGCTGTCAGTGGAGGATCTCTGCATCGTTGAATTCTATCCATTGTCGACCTTTTCTCATCTTATCAGAAATGTATTTTTAAATATCTCAGCTTCTGGAAACAGGAAAGGAAAATAGGAATTTGTGCAAGATTGTTCTCGCGTGTCAACTTATGTAAGCAACCAACAATTGGCCACGAGAAATGTATCTCGCTAAATTAGGAACATAAATAGGATTATGTTTAGGTCAGACAAGATGCTTGAAAACATTCAAACAAGTATTATTTGTATTATATATATATATATATATATATATATATATATATATATATATATATATAATTTAAGATTACTAACTGCGCCAAAACAGCAGAATCTGTAAACTAGTTTTGTATCTGCAGTGACGGGATTCAAAATGGGACTAGAGCCTGACACAATGGCAGGTTGTTTACAGTGGAGCAGTGTGGTACCAATGGTACAGTCCATTACGTCTCCTATACAATCACTCTGACTCCCCCTTTTGTGACGGCAGTAATTGGTTGCTTCCGCTAGCATGTTACCCTATAGAAGAGGCCGCTGTATGTTACTGTATGGCCTGTTGTACGTGGTTCCATCCGTGTGTACGCCATTTGCTGAATATGTTCAGTGCTTTGGGGCTAATGAAGTGTTAAATTCCCACTTATAACCGTGGGTCTCGCATTTTTCCATGT
>NC_140272.1:20363948-20366448 GCF_964030765.1 Micromesistius poutassou
GTCTGTCTGTGTGTCTGTGTGTCTGTGTGTCTGTGTCTGTGTGTCTGTGTGTCTGTGTGTGTGTGTGTGTGTCTGTGTGTGTGTCTGTGTGTGTGTGTGTGTGTGTGTGTGTGTGTCTGTGGGTACAGTAGTAGTTCATTCAGTAATGGGCCACAGTGACCCAGCAGCCCATCAGGACGTAGCACAGCAGCGCTGACATGAATCCAAACGCCTTCTGCTGTCGGCTGCACCTGTGAAGAGGCGTCTGTTTCTGGTTTGATAATCCTGAGGTTTGATTCAATTACGTCTGTGTGTAATGCTACCTTTAGAGTTAGCTCATGTGTTTATATTTGAAGTGAAAGGTCTGGCCGCAGCGTCTCCCTTCCGTCACTCATTCTTTCGTGTTTCCTCCCTTCTCTGCTTCCTTGCCATCGGTCCATTGTTACCTGGATGTAAAACAGTCGAGATGAAACCCGACTTGTGTAACAACAAAATCCGTTTTGGCAGCGTTATCAAAGAGCACGTATCAACGCCGAGCGCCCGTGTGCAGCCTCCGACACGCTCCCCGAGAACTGAAACAAGTCTCACTTCTAACCTGCGCCCTTCATCCTGTGAATCATCAGGACCTGCTCTCTGCTCTCTGGCTCCGTCTCCAACCCCCCCCCCCCTCTGTTGTGTCTCCTCCCCCCCCGGCAGTGAATGTGAGGCGGGCCGCCGCCGTGCCTCTAGCCGTCCGCGGGGAGCAGCCCATGGACCTGAGCGTCTCCCAGAGGCTGGTGCGCCCCGGCCTGGACTCCACCATGCTGGCCCCGCCGCACGCCTTGTTCCTGGGACACTTCTCCTCCGAGCCCTTCCCCCAGTTCTCCCCCCCCAGCCACGTGGAGGTACAGGTGAGCCCTGACTGTGGTCCGGTGGTTAGTGTTACTGTGTGGTTTTTCTCCCCCTTGTGTGTGATTGTGTGTGTGTGTGTGTGTATGTGTGTGTGTGTGCGTGTGTGTGTGTGTGTGTTCGTGTGCTTGAGAGCACACATGCGTGTGTGCGTGTGTGTGTGTGTGTGCGTGTGTGTGTGTGTGTTCGTGTGCTTGAGAGCACACATGCGTGTGTGTGTGTGTGTGTGTGATGAGGTTGAAACATCAGTGTTTATGCAACATGCTTGAGAGACGGCAGCGTCACCATGCAATCAACAGCACGGCTGTTGATTGAAGCCTAATTAGTCTGAGAGGTGCGGTCAGACAGGTGTGAGGTCTGTACAACATGTCTCTCGTAAATGATATCCTGTCCGGAGAATGGCGTGTGTTCATGAATGAAGACATTTCTTTGTTTAGTTTCTAGCGTATAAACTGCATTCTGTTTGATCCTCGGTTGAATCTGAGTCAATACTTGTGATCACTTCAAAAAGAATCAAAACAATTGTCAGGCTCCATGTTTAGTTTGTTGTCTTGTCGGTTTCCTGTTTTGCTGAACCCGCCGTCTGCTTTGGCGTCTCACTGTTTAAAACGGATGCAGCCTCTCAGAAGGTCCAGAGCCAACGTGTGTGTGTGTGTGTGTGTGTGTGTGTGTGTGTGTGTGTGTGTGTGTGTGTGTGTGTGTGTGTGTGTGTGTGTGTGTGTGTGTGTGTGTGTGTGTGTGTGTGTGTTCCTGTTCTTTAAGTACAACCATGAGCACAGTGCAGCCGAGATGGACCAGGAGGACCAGGAGGAGCTGCGCCAGCTGATGCACAAGAGTAAGAAGGAGCAGAGTGAGTCCTGGCCGTGTTTTTCCATCGTGTAATCCGTCTCTGTGCTGGTTCTGCTACAGCAGCACTTCATTGTTTATGTGTCTTTTCGCATGAGTCATAACACACCATATGTTTGCGTGAAGCTAGGGGGCTTTCCAGCGGCGCTGCGGTCCACTTCTCCCAGAGTAGGGAACTCTGTATTCATTTCATATCTGAACCAAACACCAGCGCCGCTCCTGCACCAGGCAACCCTGTGTTTTTCCACCCTAAAGAGGGAAATGATTCACTTTAGACCCAAGGCTTGATATTCTATGTTTGCGGGAGACGTTTCATGATCGTATCTTTCCGCTCATAACTAGATCGTTATCTTGACACAACTTTCATCCTCGTTGAAGATATCATACGTTCAGATCCAGAAGATATGTCGGTGTTATTCTTATTACACAGCGAGCACACATCAACAGCACCAAACATAACACACTCAGAAATCTGAGCTATTGTGTTTCCGTCAACAACAAGAAAGGGAAAGTTAGTTCAATCGCCTAGTGGTCAGGGGGTTTCACTGCCTGCAAAAGGGTTGTGAGTTTGATCTCCAATGTCTGCAGATGGCTTCATTTAGCAAGAGGCGATGTAAGTCACTTTTGATGCAGCATTTCCAAAATGACGAGTTAATGATGCTAAACCAAAAAAGGTATGCAGGAAACAGGTTAGTCTCTTAAGTCACCATTCACCGTTGGGGCTTGTTGACCGTGTGGCAGGTGCTGTGGCCAGTCCCATCGTCAAGCAGAAACTGCGAGAGCGACT
>NC_140272.1:20371448-20376448 GCF_964030765.1 Micromesistius poutassou
TCTTCTCTCCCTCCCCTCTCCTCTCTCCCCCTCACTCTCCCTCTCCTTACTTCTCCTCATCTCTCCTCTCCCTTCCTCTCCTCTCCTCTCCTCTTCTCTCCTCTCCTCTCCCCTCCTCTCCTCTCCTCTCCTCTAACACCTCTCCTCTCCTCTCCTCTCCTCTCCTCTAACACCTCCTCTCCTCTCCTCCCCTCTCTCCTCTAACACCTCTCCTCTCCTCTAACACCTCTCCTCTCCTCTAACACCTCTCCTCTCCTCTCCTCTCCTCTCCTCTCCTCTCCTCTAACACCTCTCCTCTCCTCTAACCCCTCTCCTCTCCTCTCCCCTCCTCTCCTCTAACACCTCTCCTCTAACACCTCTCCTCTCCTCTCCCCTCCTCTCCTCTCCTCTCCTCTCCTCTCCTGTCCTCCTCTGCCACCCCCAGGTTGACCGGGGCCAGGGGGCTCTGCTGGGGCCCCGGGGCCTGCAGGTGTCGGCCCTGCCCCACATCTACCTCCCCCTGGAGGGGCTGGGCCCGGGGCTGGCCCAGCGTCTGCAGCCCGTCCTGCTGCTGGAGCCCCACAGCGGGCTGCTGCACACGCAGCTGCTGAGTGGTGAGACTCATCACCACCACCATCATCACCATCATCACCATCATCACCATCATCATCACCACCACCATGATACTAGACAAGCCTCATCATCATCATGATACTGAAACTATGAGAGGCAGATATTATCATATCATATCATCACATATCACCACCATGATACTATAGAGGCACAAAACTGACGGCTAATACTGTTATTAATACAAATAATGATTCATTGTTCTAATTAATAATAATATGAATTAACAATACTTCATTCTACTACTATTACTACTACTACTACTACTACTAATAATAATACTTATTATTATTATTATGCTGATTATTAAGATTATTATTGTAATCATAATAATAATAATAATAAGTCGTATTTGTTTGGCCTTTTCTATCGGACTTCATCGGACTTCAAATAACAAATAACTAAGGGTTCAAATAACACTGTTAAAGTCACAGTACCAATATTAAGTCCCATTGAAACTAATTGAACGCACATTATTAGAGCTAATCAACAAGAGCATCATTTGGTGGTTGTTACGTGTCCTACCACCCGGGTGCCTCGTGTTATCCTTCATTAGATCAGTAACATTGCATCGGGTTTGGTCGCAATATATCAACACGGAGCAAAAGCGCCCTCTAGTGTCGGTTTGATGCCAGTAATGCCCCTACGTACATCCAGCAGCACATTTTTCACATGTTTGTTTTATTTAAAAACATATGAATCATAGGTACCCCCTACTGCGACCCCCTCAATTGTTACAGTGTCCTTTTGTCATTGTAGAAATATTGAGGAAAACTACTGAAACCTCTCTTTCTTACTCCCTCTCCTCCTCCTATACCTCCCTCTCTGTCTCACTCCCTCTCTCCTCTCCCTCCCTCTCTTTCTTACTCCCTCTCTCCTCTCCTCTCTCCTCTCTCCTCTCCCTCTCCCTCCCTCTCTCCTCTCCCTCTCTCCTCTCCTCTCTCCTCTCTCCTCTCCCTCTCCCTCCCTCTCTCCTCTCCCTCTCTCCTCTCCTCTCTCCTCTCCCTCTCCCTCCCTCTCTCCTCTCCTCTCTCTCCTCTCCCTCTCTCCTCTCTCCTCTCTCCTCTCCCTCTCTCCTCTCTCCTCTCTCCTCTCCTCTCTCTCCTCTCCTCTCTCCTCTCTCCTCTCCTCTCTCCTCTCCCTCTCTCCTCTCTCCTCTCCTCTCTCTCCTCTCCTCTCCCTCTCTTCTCTCTCTCCTCTCCTCTCTCCTCTCCCTCCCTCTCTCCTCTTCCCCCCTCTCTCTCTCACCTCTCTCTCTCTCCTCTCTCTCTCTCCTCTCCTCTCTCCTCTCCTCCCTCCCTCCCTCTCTCCTCTCTCTCCTCTCCTCTCTCCTCTTCCCCCCTCTCTCCTCTCTCCTCTCCCTCCCTCTCTCTCTCTCCTCTCCCTCTCTCCTCTCTCCTCTCCTCTCTCCTCTCCCTCCCTCTCTCCTCTTCCCCCCTCTCTCTCTCTCCTCTCTCTCTCTCCTCTCTCTCTCTCCTCTCCTCTCTCCTCTCCTCCCTCCCTCCCTCTCTCCTCTCTCTCCTCTCCTCTCTCCTCTTCCCCCCTCTCTCCTCTCTCCTCTCCCTCCCTCTCTCCTCTCTCCTCTCTCCTCTCCTCTCCTCTCTCCTCTCTCCTCTCCTCTCTCCTCCCCTCCCTCCCGCCCTCTCTCCTCTCTCCTCTCCCTCTCTCCTCTCCTCTCTCCTCTCTCCTCTCCCTCTCCTCCTCCTCTCCTCTCTCCTCTCTCCTCTCTCTCTCTCTCCTCTCCCTCTCTCCCTCTCTCCTCTCTCCTCTCTCCTCTCTCTCTCTCCTCTCCCTCTCTCCCTCTCTCCCTCTCTCCTCTCTCCTCTCCTCTCCCTCTCTCTCCTCTCCTCCTCCTCCTCCTCTCTCCTCTCCTCTCCCTCTCTCTCCTCTCCTCCTCCTCCTCCTCTCTCCTCTCTCCTCTCTCCTCTCCTCCCTCCCTCCCTCCCTCTCTCCTCTCTCCTCTCCTCTCCTCTCCTCTCTCCTCTCCCTCTCTCCTCTCTCCTCTCTCCTCTCCCTCCCTCTCTCCTCTCCCTCTCTCCTCTCTCCTCTCTCCTCTCCTCTCTCTCCTCTCCTCTCTCCTCTCTCCTCTCCTCTCCCTCTCTCTCCTCTCTCCTCTCTCCTCTCCCTCTCTCCTCTCTCCTCTCCTCTCTCTCCTCTCCTCTCCCTCTCTTCTCTCTCTCCTCTCCTCTCTCCTCTCCCTCCCTCTCTCCTCTTCCCCCCTCTCTCTCTCTCCTCTCCTCTCTCCTCTCCTCCCTCCCTCCCTCTCTCCTCTCTCTCCTCTCCTCTCTCCTCTTCCCCCCTCTCTCCTCTCTCCTCTCCCTCCCTCTCTCCTCTCTCCTCTCCCTCTCTCCTCTCTCCTCTCCTCTCTCCTCTCCCTCTCTCCTCTCCCTCTCTCCTCTCTCCTCTCCTCTCCTCTCCTCTCTCCTCTCTCTCTCCTCTCCTCTCTCCTCTCTCCTCTCCTCTCTCCTCCCCTCCCTCTCCCTCTCTCCTCTCTCCTCTCCCTCTCTCCTCTCTCCTCTCTCCTCTCTCTCTCTCCTCTCCCTCTCTCCCTCTCTCCTCTCTCCTCTCCTCTCCCTCTCTCTCCTCTCCTCCTCCTCCTCCTCTCTCCTCTCCTCTCCCTCTCTCTCCTCTCCTCCTCCTCCTCCTCTCTCCTCTCTCCTCTCTCCTCTCCTCCCTCCCTCCCTCTCTCCTCTCTCCTCTCCTCTCCTCTCTCCTCTCCCTCTCTCCTCTCTCCTCTCTCCTCTCCCTCCCTCTCTCCTCTCCCTCTCTCCTCTCCTCCTCTCCCTCTCTCCTCTCCTCTCCCTCTCTCCTCTCCTCTCCTCTCCTCTCCCTCTCTCCTCTCCCTCTCTCCTCTCCCTCTCTCCTCTCTCTCTCTCCTCTCCTCTCTCCTCTCTCCTCTCTCCTCTCTCCTCTCCTCCTCCTCCTCTCTCCTCCTCCTCCTCCTCTAGTCCACGGTCTGTCCGCTCTACCTCAGCAGCTCCAGCAGCAGCTCCGGCCTCACCAGCTGCTCCTCCCGTCTGAGGGGGGAGGAGGAGGAGGAGGAGGAGGAGGAGGAGGAGGAGGAGGAGGAGGAGACGATGCCAGGTGTGAGGAGGGGCCCACCTCCCACAGGCCCCTGATCCGGACGCGGTCTGAGCCCCCGCCCTACAGCCACTCCCCGCTGGCGTCCCCGGGGCCCCACGAGGCCCCCGGGGGCCTGCACCACCAGCGCCTGCTGCAGCAGTACCACCACAGCCTGCTGGACCGCCTCAAGCACAGCGCCCACCTGGGGAAGGTGAGCCCGCCCCCCCCACACCCACAGCCTCACTCCTCACGCCCACCTGGGGAAGGTGAGCGTTACGCTGAAACCGAACACAAGAGAGACAACAAAAGGGCTCAAAATCGAGGGGATTTATAAACAGAAAATGGTCGTATTTAACAAAACTAGGCAAACAATTATGCCAAAAAGACAAATAGCGTTGGTAGCGGCAGCGAGAGGAGAACGGACACGGGTGAACCGGCAGTTAACGTTAAGGCCAACGCGTCCAGCAAGTCTCCCGGGAAAGTAGTGGCCACCGTGGCCAGGCCCCGCCTCCCACTCAGGACCTCCACCTGGACACAGGTGGAAGATAACAGGCAGGGGTAATAGCGGTGGCAACCACAAGGTGTAGCCAATTAAGAGCCACTGTCAGGCAACTAGCTGGCCACCATTGGAGGGACACGTAACAGAGACCCAGCGCCCCCCCGCCCTCAGCCTCACGCCTCACTCTGATTGGGTGATCAGATCCATTAGTAGTAGTCAGCTTCAATTAAATCATTTAGGAAAATGACAGCATGTTCTGAATCGAGACACACGATGGAGCGCTTCACTGATCACGAGCCACGCGTCGTTGTGTTCACTAACGAACGCCGACCGCCGACCTGTCGCCCTGCAGCTCATCACCAAGCCCAGCGAGAAGCCCCGCCTGACCCAGATCCCGTCCGAGGACATGGACCTGGAGGAGACGGGCTCGGGGTCGGGCTCTGGGCCCGGCTCGGCGTGCGGCTCGGAGCCCGGCTCTCTGGGGGACGACCGGCACCACCGCAGGAGGCCCAGCGGCGCCAGCACCGACTCCGTCTACGACACCGAGTCCAACGCCTCGTCACGGGAGAGCCTGGCCGAGCACCCCCACGCGCTGGCTCAGGTGCCCCCCTCCGCCCGCCCGCCGCACACATGGAGGCCGCACGGCCACGTCTGTCACACGTCTGTTACACGTCTGTTACACGTCTGTCACACGTCTGTCACGTCTGTCACGTCTGTCACGTCTGTTACACGTCTGTTACACGTCTGTTACACGTCTGTTACACGTCTGTTACACGTCTGTTACACATCTGTTACACGTCTGTTACACGTCTGTTACACTGTCATGTCT
>NC_140272.1:20381448-20383948 GCF_964030765.1 Micromesistius poutassou
TCTGACTCCTACTCAACTCCTAGTTGAGTTCTCATCGTCTCACTCACTCATGTGGACTCCTAGTTGAGTGCTCATCGTCTCATTCACTCATGTGGACTCCTAGTTGAGTTCTCATCGTCTCACTCACTCATGTGGACTCCTAGTTGAGTTCTCATCGTCTCATTCACTCATGTGGACTCCTAGTTGAGTTCTCATCGTCTCATTCACTCATGTGGACTCCTAGTTGAGTTCTCATCGTCTCATTCACTCATGTGGACTCCTAGTTGAGTTCTCATCGTCTCATTCACTTATGTGGACTCCTAGTTGAGTTCTCATCGTCTCATTCACTCATGTGGACTCCTAGTTGAGTTCTCATCGTCTCATTCACTCATGTGGACTCCTAGTTGAGTTCTCATCGTCTCATTCACTCATGTGGACTCCTAGTTGAGTTCTCATCGTCTCATTCACTCATGTGGACTCCTAGTTGAGTTCTCATCGTCTCATTCACTCATGTGGACTCCTAGTTGAGTTCTCATCGTCTCATTCACTCATGTGGACTCCTAGTTGAGTTCTCATCGTCTCACTCACTCATGTGGACTCCTAGTTGAGTTCTCATGTGCAGCTCCGTGTCTGATCGTCGTGTCTTTTGTTCTTCTTCTTGGGACCCGACAGACGGACAACGACACCATCTGGAACGAGATGCACACGGCCACGGCGTCCCGGCTGGCGGCGGGCTGCGTGACGGACCTGGCCCTGAAGGTGGCCCAGGGCGAGCTGAAGGTCAGACACACGCCCGCCCCGCCCCCGGCCTCACCAGGAGGCTGTGAGGAGGGGGACCCCCTGGAGGGACGCTGTCCTCTGGTGGGTCTGTGACCCCCTGGAGGGACGCTGTCCTCTGGTGGGTCTCAGCAGGAGGCTGTGACCCCTGGAGGGACGCTGTCCTCTGGTGGTTCTGTGACCCCCTGGAGGGACGCTGTCCTCTGGTGGGTCTGTGACCCCCTGGAGGGACGCTGTCCTCTGGTGGGTCTGTGACCCCCTGGAGGGACGCTGTCCTCTGGTGGGTCTGTGACCCCCTGGAGGGACGCTGTCCTCTGGTGGGTCTCAGCAGGAGGCTGTGACCCCTGGAGGGACGCTGTCCTCTGGTCGTCTCAGCAGGAGGCTGTGAGGGGGACCCCCTGGAGGGACGCTGTCCTCTGGTCGTCTCAGCAGGAGGCTGTGAGGGGGACCCCCTGGAGGGACGCTGTCCTCTGGTGGGTCTCAGCAGGAGGCTGTGAGGGGGACCCTCTGGACGGACGCTGTCCTCTGGTCGTCTCAGCAGGAGGCTGTGAGGGGGACCCTCTGGACGGACGCTGTCCTGTGTGTCTTTATTGTGTTTAATACCACCGCGTTGTGGCGTGCGGCGCCGGGCGTTACGTTCCGATGGGTCGATAACATTCTAATGCTGCGCGTTGTTTTTCATAACAGGACACCCGCTGCCTTCTCCGCAGTTCAAAATCGATGTGCTGCAAATCAAACATTTACAACAACGGTCAAATACAAAAACTATCGACCAGATGTTTCCTCGACTACGCAAAAAACAATAGGCTCAAAGCACCGCGGAAGAATGGTTTAAATTCCGGCGATTTAAGTTGCTCAAACGATTTAAGTTGCTGAAAAGCCGATTGCGTTATAGATGAAAGTAACTAATACCTCATCATTTTGGGTTGCTAAAGCATCAGCGGAAATAAACCAATTATTCCGTAATTATTCAGTTGTTAGGTCTATTATGATCAGTGCTAATATACCGATATGGTATATCGACCCCTGGGGGCCGGATAGTGGGGCGGACTATAAAAGGTACTGGGGTCGATCCCCGATGTCCGATATATCTGTAGGCCGTGAGTAAGATGCCCTAACCAGCACCTGGTGTGGATTTTTTTTTAGAATGGCTTTGCTGTTGTGCGGCCCCCAGGTCACCATGCAACTCACTCTGCACCAATGTAAGTATAACACACACACACACACACACACACACACACACACACACACACACACACACACACAGTCAGCGTTTTGTGAGAGTAAGTCTGACTGCTTTCATGTGTTTGTGCATCTGGCTTATGTGTGTATGTACATGTGTGTGTATGTATGTGTTGTGTGTTTGTGGACGTACAGTATATTTGTGTGTGCGTGTGTGTGTGTGTGTGTGTGTGTGTGTGTGTGCTCAGCAGTGTTTGTCATTAGATATTTATGGACCAATAATGCAATCTCTTGATTAGGGGGGCGGGGGGTTTGACAGTTGCATGATAAATATCCACACACATACTCACACATACACACACACACACACACACACACACACACACACACAGACACACACACACACAGACACACACACACACACACACACACACACACACACACACACACACACACACACACACACACACACACACAACCATCATGTTTTATGACCATTGCTGACTCGGATGATTTCAACATCTTCTTCTGTTTTTTTTGTTTTGTTTTGTTCTATCAAACA
>NC_140272.1:20386073-20421092 GCF_964030765.1 Micromesistius poutassou
CTTGCTCTTGAATGACCCTCGATCTCGTGTCTGTTCACGTGTCCGGTCTTGTGACCATGACTGAACACAATGCGTCCAGATGGCGTAATAATAACAGCAGTAGAGTCGGCTCAGTTTCCCCATTTACATTCACATGCATTCCCTGCGGAGCCCCTCCCCTGTCCGCAGCGCGTTTCTGTCGTCCTCCTCCTCTGCAGAAGGGCCGTTGAGATGCACCCGTGACTCAGCTGATGCACCGGTCATGTGGCCCTGATTAGCATCAACAACATACAATTACCAGGCCAACCCCGAGACGCACTCTCACTGCTTTCACTACCTGTGGCGGGGCGCGGAGTCACCAACCTCAACCAGAGCGCAGCGCGAGCGTCACACCGCTCAGGCCCACTGGACGGCACGGCTGAGATCAGGCTTTTGTCAAGAACATTCTCACGGCAACGCCAACCCACCGCCAGTTTCATCTGTCCCAAATAGGAAAGCCAGTGTGGATAACCACTACCATGGACAGACTCCACTGTGCGGAGCGTGCTGTCCTCAACATTAACTGTGTTCTACTTCCATTAAAACTAACATCCGTTCGGCCATATGTTGGTAGTTGTAATTGTAACTAATCAAACCTAAACGAGTGGTGCTTTATTATACCATTGGAGGCCGATGGTATAATCTTCTGCCCGTTCACACAGCAGTATATGAAACGTCTGGGTTCCCTGCAGCACTTTCAATCTTGCGCTGTCAGGATCAATCACGTCTCTGGGATTAGACGCTAGCACGCATTCGGCACTGTCTGTCAGGGAATAAAGTGAAATGCCGTCGCAAAGGTAGAGGAATGCTGTGTTCCTCGAGCAGAGCTATTGCATTGGAAACAGAATCAACAGACATTGCTGCAGCCGCTTTCAAAGGGGAGTGCCTTCACATCGAATCAATCCCGTCCTCCATTAGTTGACATGACCTTACCAAAGCTACATTGTGTTAACGTTTCTTTATGGTTCCTCTTATCCCCTCCTCTGGTTCTGGTTCCTCCTGTGAAGCCACTTCAAACGGCTGGTGCCATGGCATGTCCCTTTGTGCTCCCAAAAAGCAAAATGTGGAGCTCCCTAAAATGTTTCAGATGCAAAAAAGTTGCGATTGTCCCACGGGCATAGCAACATGCAAAACAACAATGGAATCTGGGGAACAAAAAAGAGAGCTGGGAGTGAAGCTAAAATTGAGGCTTCAACTGTACGCTGCCAACATCAGGGTTAACAACAAGAACACAGAACACTGGCATGTGTGTGTGTGTTTGTCCGTGTGTGCACACGCATACATGTGTGTGTGTGTGTGTGTGTGTGTGTGTGTGCATGTGTGTGTGGGTGTTTATTTGCATGTGTGTCTGTTTGTCAGTGTGTGTGCGTGTACGTGTGTGTGTGTGGGTGTTTGTGTTTTTGTCTTTGCAAGTGTGTGCAAGTTTGCTAATGTGTGAGTTTATACCGTATGCATATAGAGAAAGAGACAGACAGACAGATAGAAAGCATAGCTAGGCCATGGAACATGTGTTTAGGTTTGTAAATAAAACTGTAAATTGCAATGGATATTGCTTAAATATCTGTTGGCTTTGTACTGCGCCTTGCGGAAGTTCTTGAGGAAATCATGCCGAAACTGCCTTTCCAAAAAAGCCGAATAGCCGTCTTAATGTCAAGAAGTCCATCTGGTCCTTTACTAATTCAAGATGTTTGCGTTTCATTCAGATTTTTCTGTTTCTCTTTTTTTTCTGGGCTGAATATTTTTTGCATCATTAATTTTCATGTTCATTTTTGAAATTCATTCCAGTTCAATCGCATTTATAGACATACGCTGACATCCTTAAAATGAAAAAAAAAATTATATCCAATTTAAATGTGGATAACCACAAATATCTGCAATTATAGTGTGTCGATATACAAATAGATCCCATAATGGTGCAGCGAACTGTTTGATTTTATCTCAATAGGTCAATCATACCAAATGAGTATCTTTCTTTGAACATGTCAAAACCACTATCACAACTCAACTTTCTTTAAGCTGGTAAACAATGATCTCCCTAACAGGTGCTTTGAGAAGACTCTTCTTGCGGGTGTCTTCTTGGCTGGTTCATCTAAACGTTTACCCCCCCCAGACTGGTAGAAGTGGACGACTTCCTTCCCTGTTTGGGGTGGATAAAGAATTGCCATAATTGAATAAAATAAGGCACCTCCCCTCTTTACATACAAGACAAAAACACACACTTTTTTACTGCCCCATATATAAACTTTAATAGGACACATTTGGCTCAAAGGCCCGAGCCGTGCTGAGTGGAAAGTCAACGGGATTGTTTTTCAGTTTTTGAATGCCGAAAGTTTTTAACAGCCAGATAAAAAAAATTGTAACTATGGTAATAAAACCACAGCGTTGCAATTACCTTGATGCAATGCGACCGTGAGGCCTTGCAAATAAGCCGGTGCATGCCATGCAATTAAGATATAATGGCCACCGAAAACGTCTGTAAAAAAAGAGGTAGGCTGTGGGAGACAGCAACCAACTGCCACCACGGCTTACTGCGCAGCGCCATTAACGTGCTTCTATTAATAATGGCACGGTACGTTATAGTATCATTATTCACAAAGCAAACAAAAATATCCTCAGGAATACTTAATTCTCTTGATTTAATTTATTTTATACCGTTGCATTTATTCTCCGAGATTCACTTCTGAAGATTTGACTTGAACCCTGATGCGTGCATACATAATTCTGTCCATATGATTTTCACAACTCTGGACATCAAAGTCATTCTCTCTCCGGGGCGGCCTTAACTAAAATCATACATGAAATCATAACCCCAGCCTACCCCCAGAAGGATGGTTTGGGGTATGATTTGGGCTTTGGAGGAAATGTAAATTGAATAATTGCCTGGCTTCAAAGTGCAGGTTATTGCCCGGCATTTACTGTAAGGTTCGCCGTGCTCTGGGGCCGTCTCTTTCATGAATGTGGCTTGGGCGGGTGGGAATGTGGCTTCAGCTGCCTTGTGTTCCCAAATGTCACACTAATACTCAACATTGAAGATCTGGAGCCAGGCTTACGAGGGAAAAAATTGTATAGCAACGCAAACATCCAATCTAGGATGCTGTGATGATGGGAGTTCAGGAAGGGAATTATGCTTTTCAAATGTTGGAAGGAAATAATATCACATTCTAGATCTGATTTCTATGCTGTCATCGTGTTTGAAAATCAATTGAAAAACACTAAGAAAGTGTAGCTCTGTGTGTAGTGTGGCTGTAGCGTAAGTATTGCCTTTGTGTCCACATACGTGCATATTAGGTGGACATTTTTCATTTTGTAAATGACTTAGAACGTATGCATGGCTGTTAAAAAAGATACTTTATTAAAGTGACTCAAAGCACAGGGCTGTACAGGTACATCCACACTGTTAAGAGAATCGACACAACGACCATTACTTTGACATGGTGTATATAGATAAGGTAGTACACACCGACAAACATTGATAAAGGAAAAAATATGCCTATAATATAATCCCCTTAGGCAACAAAATAATAATTTGCTATTAGAATGATAATAATAGCATTCAGGAAATAAAAATCATAATTATTTGCATGCATTTCATTGAATGTACAACAGAGCGCCGAAGCAAAAGCTGCGCTTCATCGATAATGGTTTCATTTTGGTTCGGTTTAGGTCAACGTGACGCAAATGCTACAAAACAGATCCCTGATCAGGAAAATTACTTTCAAGTAAGATCAATAAATAAAAAAAGACAAAATGTTTTACATTAAAGTGTGAATGAATCCAGTCTCGTTTGCGCTAACATTAATATATCTTAATGAGCTATTGTTTGTTTACCCCTGAGACACGATATTGTGTGGTATCGAATTAAAATAGTGTTTTGTTTTGATTCAACTTGATGTACGCTGTATGTTTGAATATATTGATCCAATGCTAGATACATGTGTGCACTTGAAATACTACTAATAAAACAACATTGTATTGGACATCAAGTTAAATTCATCCACTGAAATAACCGGGCTTTTACGGACGTAGACGCTTACACAATTGATGGTACGTGAATACCCTCTAGTGGCAGGAAAGGGGCACTGCATTGATTAAAACGAAAGATAAATACAACAACCAGCCGGGATGGGGTTCAGATGAAACCATAGATTATAAATGTAATCTATTATTCATTAAATCGATTTTTCAAAACTGATTAAAAAAAAAGGCTGTGAAAATTGAAAAAAAAAAAAACAGCGATGACTTTGGGCATGGACACACATTTAAAAGGTCTGTACGGTATTCACCGAGGTTACACAGCAGAACTCAAGACCACCGCTGGCTGGACAAACCAGTCTGTCATAAGAGATGAAACCAGTCTGTCATAAGAGATGAAACCAGTCCGTCATAAGAGATGAAACCAGGCTCTCATAAGAGATGAAACCAGGCTGTCATAAGAGATGAAACCAGTGTGTCATAAGAGATGAAACCAGTGTGTCATAAGAGATGAAACCAGGCTCTCATAAGAGATGAAACCAGGCTGTCATAAGAGATGAAACCAGTGTGTCATAAGAGATGAAACCAGTGTGTCATAAGAGATGAAACCAGGCTGTCATAAGAGATGAAACCAGGCTGTCATAAGAGATGAAACCAGGCTGTCATAAGAGATGAAACCAGTGTGTCATAAGAGCTGACGGGGTCCTGGCCCGGCGCCCTGCGGGGGCCATCAGAAGTCGCTGAGGATACTGATGTCTGCAAACTCCCTGCGGTAGCGGCGGGCGTAGAGCGACAGAACCACGGACCACTTCAGGCTCATCATGCTCCAGACCGCCGACAGGTACAGACTGCTGGGGTCGCTCAGGGCTGGGGACACACACACACACACACACACACACACACACACACACACACACACACACACACACACACACACACACACACACACACACACACACACACACACACACACACACACACACACACACACACACACACAGGGTGTGAAGAGTGAGTGAGTGAGTGGACGTTATTAACCAAATAGAGGGATGGGCAATAGACAGCAACATGAGTACAATCATCGGGTGCTACCAGCGGAGTAGCACATGTCAGACCCAGACATGAAGACCATTGAAGTCACGACTTTGGTTTTCCCAGAGACCAGCTGCCTCATCACTGAACGCTTTGTTCTCTGGATTGTTCCGTTTCAATGAGTCTCTTTCCAGCTCTGACATTTCGTCATGCCTGCCGCTGGGCAGGCATATGTCCTACGATGGACGATGAATGTGCGATTTTTTTACTTCTTCGGTCTGATATATTAAGCAACGTGGAGCCATTAATATGCACGGCACCGAGCTCTGTCTGAAGCTACGGCTGCAATAAATAATTACTTAGGCTTTCATAGTCGATTATACTGAAGATTATTGCAACTCACCGCCTTGAAGCGGACACCTGCTAACTCACCAAGTCACTAAACTCTATCCAGCAGTGGAACGCATATCTGATGAATTTAGTTTCCAAAAACAAGATAAAGTCACTTTAGGGCTGCAACTGCTTAAATTATTCATCATTATTTGTTCAGTCATCGTAATCCACAAACTGTGGCTGCTTTATCTGATTTGCAGCACAGAGCTCTTTCTGGCGCTTGGCTGAGAGAGGCTGGGTGTGGGGGAATGGATCACGATAATCACGGGGACTTTTACACAAATGTAAAACTAGTTTTCCCCTCGTAGTTCACTTGGACTCACTATCATCGTTACATCATCATCATTTCGTCATTCATGCAACACCAATCAAAAAACGACAACAGATAATACTGAAGTAATGCCCGAGCAGCCCGAGTTCTAAACACGTAACCCGTTTCTCATCGAGCAGCACAACGAGCGGCGCTCCTGCTACTCACACTGGTCCTTGGAGATGGCGACGGAGAGGAAGGCGATGAAGGCGATCACAGTCAGCAGGGAGAAGAAGACGCCCATGAAGAGGAAGAAACGGAGCCCCTTGAGCCAGGTCTGCCAGTAGCCCTGGAGGTACATGATGTGGGTGACCAGAGCCCAGAGGGCCAGCACACCTACAGGGGGCAGGGGGCAACGCTGTTACTACGCTGTAACATTAGACACAATGCTGTCACTACGCTGTAACATTAGACACAGCGCTGTTACTACGCTGTAACATTAGACACAACGCTGTCACTGCTGCAAACTAAAACATTAAAAGACCATTCGTTAAAGACCTTTAAGTCATCGTGATAGAGAAAGTGAAAGTACAATAATGAGCAGGTAGAGGTAAGGCATCTTGCTGACTATGGACTTGGGGGGGGGGTCTCTAGCCTCTAACTACTTGACGATAATGACCCTTAATACTACTTGACGATAATGACCCTTAATACTACTTGACGATAATGACTCTCCAGGCTGGGAGTTAATACTGCAGAGTAAAAAACATCATGTCATGTTTTCCAAATGCTTAGTCAGGGTAGTCCATGTGTTGCTTAGTCTATGTTCCTCTTTTAGGTGGAACTCTAATTTACATATTGTTATTAAAGGAAACAATTCAACCAACGCATTAGGCCTTGCATAACCTATTCAACATTTATATTGAAAACATCCTCATCGTCCTCATGACTCACAGACCAACAGAGTTCAACTTAATACATTAATAATTATCATTTATTTGTAGTGTACTGTACAGGTAATTTCTTGATTATAGCCCTATATGTGGCAACAATTAGGACTAGGCTACTCAATATAACGATTAAAAATAAATGATGTCACTAAAACATCCCGTGAGATATTGAGAGCAGAGGTTACTGATAAGCATTAGTATTGCACATACAGGCAAAGTACAAATTCGTTCAGACACCAGGAAACTTAACCTTTGTGTCGTGTTCGTTTCTCCGCTCTTACTTTGGCGCTCCCGGTCAAATTTGACCGGCTTGTTTAAACTGCTCTTACATTAACACACAAAAGAAAATTGATCATCACCAAATTGTATTTAACTCCCCTTTAAGCTGTAAACAATGTCTCAGACTACTGGTTTACGTGAATAACTGCAGTGAATATACAAAGAATAGACACAGAAGTTGTGTGTGCGTGCGGTGGTGGTGGTGGATTTGTGGTTGTGTTTATCTGATGGATGAACACAATCTAGGGTCACCCATTCATTTCCTATGGCGGTCATTTATGACCTGGAACACCACAGGTTTTACAAAGTTGACTAAACCACTCAAGATTCAATGAAAGTGGTGATCAGCAATTGTATATGTTCAAATGCCTAGTGTGGAGGATATCATAAGGCCTTGAGACAATACAATGTAAAACACAATATTTATGATTGATGAAAGTAGGAAATCGGTCAGATTTGACCCGAACACGACAGAAAGGTTAAACCATCCCTCCACGATAGCAGCACGATCCTGTCCTCTAAACATGTTTTGTGTCCAAATGTAACTCAATCACCACTACGTGCACTGACAATATACATAGCCCCAAGGCGTTCTGTCTTCCTTGCACACATAACCACATAATCAATATCGGCCGAGAGTTTAACACAAACGGTAGGAGGACCTTCCACTTGATCGCTGGTTTAGCTCCACCGTTAGGTCTTGGGTGCGTACAGATTCATGCGCACATATTTGCAATTGCAACCGAATGAGGTGCTTCGCGTCAATCGGTTGCAATTGCAAACATGTTGACGTGAGTAGCTCGGTGCGTTGCTGTCAGCGTGGGGCCCAGTGTGTTGTCAGTGTGGGCCCAGCGTGTTGTCAGTGAGCGCCAGCGGCGTGCAGATGTTGTTGTGCAGATGTGTTACCTGACAGCCCCCCCATCGCGGCCGTCCACGGCTGTCGGTACGCGACGTTCCAGACCAGGAAGGCGGAGAAGCCCATGAGCATCCCGAACGACGCGTAGCCGATGCTGATGTATGTTTTCACGTTAGCCCCCATTAGTGACACCTGGGGGAACAATTGCGATGACGGGATTGAGACGCGTGTCAAGAAGACCACTTGTTAATGTGTGATGTGTCGAGCGGTCTGCATCCGGTCCAATTCAAGCACACGCGATCGGCTTTTGTTGTGTCGCTAAACGAACCACATCTATACGAGTCTACGGAAAGAAATAAGTGCCGCGATTTGTTGAACCCCCCCTAAATAATGATCCTGTTTTCTACTTTCTACTTTACTACGTAAAAACAGCGATACTGTTAGTGGCTGTTCTTCTGTAGAATGTTATGAGCGTCTTTGAAGCCAAAGAAATCAGTGTCCGCGCAGCTTGAGTCGCGGTGAGCGGAACATAGCGGCCACTAGCGGTGAACAGGAGAACGACGTCCAGAGAGACGCTCAGTCAGTGCTGCAAAGTCTACTCTGTACTTCGAGCCGGCGCTTATCGCGAAGTAACCCCGACAGGATGATGCAGGACTTGATACCCCTGCATATAACACGGCTAATAAGCAATGCTTTTATTGATTTAAATATGTATTGCTTCCGCATCCAAACAAAAAAATAGCCTCCATAGTGCTTTACATAAATAACAGACCACTGAGTTCAGAAAAAGACAGACTCGAATAAAGGCAATGGATACCTTATTTCACTAGGTAGATACAAAAGTGCGATGAGATAAAGTGCAAAGGTAAAAATCTCTTTAAAAATGGCCTTAGTCAATGATTGAAGATTATACCAAGCGACTGTGTTTATATTTGTAAAACAATGTGTTGATAATGCAAATTAAAAAAGTTACAAAGACATTTCCAAAGAAAAACAGGCAAAAAGACTGAGGTGTTATATAGGAATTGGTTGTGACGTAGATCAAATGATCAGGCCTTTTGACTTTGTGTCGTTATCTGGCAACCATGTGGTGGTGATTAGCTATGGAAACGCTAGCTTCACTTGACACATATATGACCCAATGTTTCTTTATGACCTTATCTATGGGTTTCACTTCACCTAGATATTGCTTTGTTTGATTCCATTCTAAATATTACAAAATACTGACTAAGCCATATGTTAAGTCAGTAGTGCACGTTGTGGAAGTAATAAACACATGATGAGGTTATAGCTGCTGACAGGAGTTAGAATAAGTCCAAGGGCCAACGTATTGACTCAGAGTGTCTCACATCCTGAGGCTTTGACGGCCGCAGGCATGAATGACTTCCTGTGGAGCTCGGTGGTGCGTCTTGGTAAAGATTCTCCTGTGCTGGACCAGCATGTCATGTGGGGTACAGACTTTGTCCAAGAAAACACATAACTTGAAAGGCATCCTCCTCGCTGTCACTGCTGCCGACTCCGCCCCCACAGCGTCCCTGACCTCACCGCTCAGAGTGTGGATTCTGCTGTCATCCGCTTCTCTCCACCGGCCGCCCCAGCTCACCGCCGCAAACAGGATAGCACTGCAACCACAGACACAGAAAACATCATAACGGACGTCCAGCAGATGTTGAAGCTCCCGGCGTTGGCTCTTCTTAGAGGGCATCGTGTTCTTAGCCCAGCCCTGTTTATTTATGTTCTCCACAATGTCCACACTGACTCAGGGGTCACCGTGTCTTGACCCACCTCAGATCCACAACCAGCTCTTTGCTCTTTGTCACGCTGAGATGCAGATTTTTTTTGTGCTTAAAATGTAATTGGAAACTAAATACAATTGTATAAAAAAAATCGGTGGTTGACAACTTCTCCAGAGATGAATGCATGCTTAATTCAGTTTATACTTGTTACTTTGTGTCCACTGTCCCCCCCCCCCACACACACACACACACTCCCAACAAAACTGAACCCCCGCAACTGAAGCCACACAGAGACAGGTCCCAATGTTGCTGTCTAGGACACACTGCTGTAAGGGTACGCTCTGGGTCAGTGGACGGTCCAGGGCGCGAGGGGGGAGTCCACCTGGAGAAGTGAATGAAAAGGCCCCACAATGCTCCCTGCTGTTCAGGTGGGCACACAGTATAACAGGTCAACACGCAGTCAGGGCTGGGGGGGGGGGGGGGGGCGAGCTGGAGGGGGAATAACGGAGAGCTGACCATGGCTGGAGCTGCTCCAGGATAACGCTCCCTCTTTGGTCCAGGAACCAGGACGTCTTCCACAGCACAGGGACCCTTTGAAGGCTCATGCTGGAGATATGGTGAAGCCCTCCACCTAGCTGAGGGGAGTCGGCTTTGAGCACCCCGGTGCTGACACCACCGGGGCCTCCAGTGGAGTCTGCTCTATTCTTACATTGGCAGCTGTGAGGAAACACTGGAGGTCACATGTGGGGGAGGGGAGGGGAGGGTTGGAAGCTTAGCCTGGAGACCAGAGGAAGGGTGAGTAGGACCCTCAGAGAAGGACTGGGCTGTAAGGCGGCAGAGGGTGAGCCGTGGACTAGGAAGAGCAGGGCCATAGTCTCAAATCTATTGAAGAACTTCTTGAATACGTTGGCCCTCCGAGCTGCCGTCAACTCCTCCACTACCGTTTCCAGTCGGCCTGAATACGGTGATGGTCTTCATGAGACTCTTGACACTCTCTAGCCTCCCTATTTTCAACACTTTCAGTTCCCCTTATCTCGTCCTCACATCCTGCCTCTTACCTGCTTTGAAGCCCGTGCATCTCACCACAGCCCTGACTCGTGTGATAGGCCTCCTCAGACCGTCTCCTCGGAGCAGTGGCACATAGCAGGGGTCAAGGTGCACCAGCTGGGGGTCTGACACACCCGGGAAGTTCTCCACTTTAAGGGAGTCAGTCTTCTCCGTCTCGCTGAAACTGGCAGGGCCGGTGGTGGGCGAACAGATCGCCTCCTACAGTATCGGCCGACCTCGGCATGGACTATAGAGGGCGCCCTTTCTCTCACTGCACATTTGTTCTTAACTGCTTGTTGTAAATAAATGGTTGGATTTGATCTAATCTAAAATATTATGTGCCAGTGACTAATTGTATGTATTATATTTGGTTATTATATTAGGTTATTTGGTTATTATAATAGTTGTCTCTGTTGTCTAAGTGGCTTTGCATGCGAATAGTGAATGAAGTGTGAGGCAGGCAATGGTTACGCGTTAGCAGACAAAAGTCAAATTTTGAGAAGACACCACTAATAACTAATTATTCGTATAAAAATATTTGATCCTGCTTGCGTTTTATCAGGGCATTACTACTTTCGCGGATTATTTATACGATTAGAAATTAACGAGGTGCTATGGGTTTAGGCTATGTGCTAAAAGAGTGTGTCTTCCCGACACTGTATTTTGTTTATACGTTTATTAATCTAACAATTATGTTGTACACGTTATTTTTGTGGCTTGAAAACATCCTAACTTCCCTGCGAGGGCTTTCTGATCGCATGACAGAGCGACAGGATCGGGATGCTCAAAATGAGCGTTATTCGCAAGCGAGAGAGAAGACGGGACTTCCGATAGAGGGATATCGTTCGGTTCAGTGATATATTTCTGATTTTGATTAGTCCAATACTTCGTAAAAACTCCATATGTATTATCCTTGTCTTTGTTTTTCTTCTTGTTGTCATGTTCTTATTATTCTCGCTTCGGGGACACATAGGGGAGACAGAAGCGACATCCCTGCGCTGCGGCAGACCGGTATAACGCAATCAGTCGGGATCCTTTCAGCGTCACAGGAGACAGAGCGACCGTTTCCGTTTCCCTCACTCAGACTCCAGATCCAGCAGCAGCTGAGGGGGACGTTCAGTTCACACATCGAGATAATGCGGGATCGACAGCTGTCCCTGTCGCTTCACGTGTTGTTTCATAGTTGTTTTTTTGCAATTTAGGCGGATTGCATGCCCAGTGAGAGCACGCGTAACGCCGCACTTCGTCCCCCGGCGGTGAACCGAACCCCGGCACTGAGCGGAGCTAGGCGTTAGCACCGCCAGGCTAGCGGCAACTCTGGTGTTTATTTACTGGTCCGGACTCAAAGCGGAGAGACCAGCGAGGAGGATCACGGTGTCATCACGATGGGCGACATAACCCCGACCACCTCGCACGCCTTCCAGTCCGAGGTGAGCAGAGCTCCGTCCCGCTGTCCTGTCACTGAAAGGTGTGCATTGATTGAGTCACCTGAGGGGAACTTAACGCAAGTGACACGATGTAGCCTCGCTGCTAACGTAGCCCCGCGGAGTCCCTCGCTCCGTGCATCGACGGCGTCAACACAACACAACACAACAGACTCACAACACGCACCAGTGTGTGGTTCAGCGTCGGGTCGGTCCGTGTGGGTCCTCTTTGTCCACCGCGACGCGTTCAAACCGGACCCGTCCGCCCGGAGCCTGCGGGGTGGTGACTGGTTAGGGACGAGTCACCACCAGGCTGCAGGCTAACCTGTACGTCTGCTACTAGTACTCCGATCTGCACCAGACACGGTGTTATATACTGATATAATAGATATGTGTGTGTATTATATCATCCTCCGATCAAGGGATTGGTTTGAAACGACAGCGTAGTGACCCGTTGAACGTGTGCCTTCGACTTTTACTTTGAGAAAGGACTGGACCGTGTTGGCTGTTAGTGACATGGTGGTGAGTCGTTCACCGTGCAGTGTGTGTGGTGGGGGTTGGTGAACAAACAACCACGAAGACTAGGTACATTATATTAGCTTTTTAAATGGAAGCAGAACAGGTTTCGTGTTATTCATAGGATTGTGTGTGAAGTGGTGATTGATACGTCGTTCGGTGCCGTTGCTGACCTGAGGTCGGACTGATCTGCTTTTGTTGACACAGGAGTTCAGTCCGCCGTTCAGACGGAGGCGGACAGTCGAGGACTTCAACAAGTTCTGCACTTTCGTCCTGGCCTACGCCGGCTACATCCCGTATCCACAAGAGGTAAGGACCCCAGCCGGCTTCCTTAAACGGACTAATCGTGGTGTCATGCATGTTCTTCTTATAAATATTGTGTTATAATCGTGTTTGTGCAAAGTGTAAGGTAAACCGTTCATCACAGATTGAACATTACGACGTTACGGAGAGGTTGAAGGCTGTGTTGCATGTCCTTTGGCCCGACTAGGTGCATCCAAGGCGCTGATTGTGAAGTAGCTATTTCACACAAGACCGTCGCTCATGGCTGTGAAGGGTTGTGTCTGCGCGCTTGACTCTCTTTTGCACTGGACGGCTCTAGCAAGCCTAACTTAAGGTTGTTCAACCTTTCAAACAGTTTAGTTGTCAATGAGATGTGGTCTCAAGTTTGCTTGTGTTTTTATATTTCAATATGCATCAGGTTTTGAAATGAGGAGGTTTTCCTCGTGGTGCTAGTTTCTTTTGGATTCACATTCCCTCAAATATCCTGAATTGATTTCAAGTCACCATTCGAAAGTAGACTTTAACATGGTGGTGTCGACACTATTGAATATTGAGTAGGTTATCTGGCACAGAGTCAGCTATTGTGTTGGGGTGTAACACTGCATGGCCCCCTGTCTGGTGTGTTGTGATGCCATGCCTTTGTTTAATCCACAGACTTTGGGCAGCCCACTTGCCCTACGCTAGCCCACGGGCTGCTGTCCCTCCTGCAGGGACTCCCTCTAACCTCTTTATGCTAGGGTAAGAGGGCCTGGAGCCGCCGTCCTCTTATCAAAAGCATTCGGCCCCCGTTCCCTTGCGGGACCTTGGCTACCGCTGTGCTACGATAGCCGCGCTTAAGCAGGATGAAGTGAGACAGACGAACACGCTTCTGTTGTGTCTTGTGGTCTTAACAGGGAGGAAGTGTATCTGACCCGTTGTCTTTTTAAATGCCTTCCACACTAGTTGGTTATGACCTACATGCTATGTTCTGTCAAGCTTCTTTTTTTTTGTCTTTTAATGACTTGTACAGAAAAACCTTGAGTGGCAGCAGAGTATTTTATGACCGCTTGCCTTACATGATAGTGAGGCGGTGAATGAGGCTGAGGTCCGTGACTGGAGCTCAGGCAGTAGGTTAGTGCGGCACATGAGAGGTGATACTGAGTGAATCTGTCCCGGCGGGTCTCTCCAGTGCTGTCCTCACGTCTCTCCTCCCACCACCAGGACTCTTCTCTTCGCAGCAGCTCCAGCCCCCCCAACAGCACCGGCAGCACGGCGGACAGCGATGGCTGGACCCCCGGCCCCTCGTCGTCCTCCTGCCCCCAGCGTCCGCCCAAAGGCCCCCAGGAGAGGAGTCGAAAGTCCCCTCATCAAGGGCCCACGTCAGCGAGCCACACGAGGAAAGAGGTACATGGATGTTCATCTTGGTTTATTGGCAGGCATACGTTGGAACAATCCTGTGTCTGAGTAAGCCAGGAAGGCTAGGTCATACATTAAAATATATGATATGAAATAACATCATAAATACGTCCAGACAGAACCTGAATCACTAAGGGAAAGACGAACAAGGGGTAAAAGATACAGAGAAGATATGGACTATTTACAACAGACAAAAACACACAGGAAACACGGGTTGGGACAGGAGGGGGTTTAGTGAGTGTTGTTACAGTTAGTGAGCCAGGATCTTCTTTGTTAAGAAGGTTCGGTGTGTTACAGGATAGTGAGCCAGGATCTTCTTTGTTAAGAAGGGTCGGTGTGTTAGTTAGTGAGCCAGGATCTTCTTTGTTAAGAAGGGTCGGTGTGTTACAGTTAGTGAGCCAGGATCTTCTTTGTTAAGAAGGGTCAGTGTGTTACAGTTAGTGAGCCAGGATCTTCTTTGTTAAGAAGGGTCGGTGTGTTACAGTAAATGGTTCCATTCCAGGGCTGCTGTAACAGAATGTATAACAACATTCCTGTCTCTAGGTAAATAACCGACTATTAAGTTGTTTAGTTCATATTTGCGACGTGCCTTCTAACTTCTAACTTCCCTTGCAGCACGTGCTCAGTGGCCTCCACCTGGACGACCGCAGGAAGGCGGACAAACTGAAGAAGAAGAAGAGGAACAGGAAGAAGGAGTGGCTGGGCCCGGCCAGGGCCTCAAGCGGGCCCCTGCTGCACCCGCCAGCGCCACACGGCCCCCAGCTGCACTACCCCCCCCCTCTGGGCGCCCACGCCATCAAAGAGGAGCCCGACGACGACATCAGCATCCCCCTGCACCCTCCCTCCCCCGCGCCGCACTGCAAGCAGGAGCCGGCGGAGGAGCAGCGCTGCTGGGCCGGCCGGGCCCCTCAGGAGGGCCCCGTGAAGGCGGAGACGGAGGAGCCGTCCCCGGGGAGCAGGACGGTGTTCCGCCAGGGGAAGCAGGTGGTTTTCCGAGACGAGGACGGATCGGGAGAGGACGAGGACATCATGGTGGACTCTGGTAAGGCTGACTGGACCCGTGTGTGGAGGGACGCTGTGGTGACGTGTAGAGTGTGAGAGAGTGTGAGAGAGTGTGAGAGAGTGTGAGAGAGTGTGAGAGAGTGTGAGAGAGTGTGAGAGCGTGTGAGAGAGTGTGAGAGAGTGTAAGAGAGTGTGAGGGTGTTGACCTGCGTCCCTCTCCTCCCGTCTGCCCAGATGACGACTCGTGGGACCTGGTCACCTGCTTCTGCATGAAGCCCTTCGCCGGCCGCGCCATGATCGAGTGCAACACGTGCAACACCTGGATCCACCTGTCCTGCGCCAAGATCCGCAAGAGCCACGTGCCCGAGACGTACATGTGCCAGAGCTGCAGGGACACGCACGGCACGCTGGACGCCCGCCGCTCCCACCGCTCGCGCATCGGCCCGCGGAAACACCTGCTCGATTAATCCCCCCCCCGGGTTGACCCCCCAACTATGACCTTTGACCCCATCCACAACGGTTCCTTAACGTTAACGTGTGAACTGACCTCCGTCGTGCCGCCCAGTCCTGTCCCGTCCGTCATTTTCTACTGAGAGATAGATCTATATCTATAGATATATCTATAGATATATCTATAGATATATATCTAGTTGAAGTTGCCGTGGACCTCTTTGACAGCGCTGTGGCCAATTTGCTTCCCCGTGCGTACGCCAATCTGTAAGCGTAGCAGCATCGCTAATGTCTGGTGAACACTGGAACTGCCATATGATGCTCTGATGACTGCCACCTGCCTCGGTGCATGCTGGGATTTTTAGGTTAGAGGTTTTGCACTTTTTTTAAATCTTTAAACAGGTGTGTCTTTTCAATGCAAGCGGTGATTTAAGTCCTCTGGCACTCGTTACATAAAGTGAAATATCTCTAATGTTTGAGCTGGTCATACAACATGGCGGTGTAGTCCAACAGAGCAAAGAGACATTCTATTCATCTCACTCTTTATTTTCTTCTTATTGTCAACACTGTTTAGAATATGAGGCTCCTGGTCAACAGTCTGCAGTGAGGTACGGTCTACCTTCTGAACCACTGGGCCCCTGCTGCCTCTCCACTGCCTCACCAGAGGTCGTCCCTCTGGCTCACTGGAGTTCTTTATCAACACCAGTGGTGGTCAGTGGTTATCTGGGAGTCAGCTTTCAAAGAGGGGACAAAGAGAAGTAGGATTCCTCTGTTAGATATTATTTAAAGAATAGGTTTCCTGTTGGGTGGTGGATGAAGGCCGTTGACTCCAGCTCCACCTTGCATGTTTTAGCACAAACCTGTTGAGATGTTGATTCTTTATAAACACAGCTTGTGCACACACTCGAAAAATAATTGGATTGTGTGTAGTTGAATAGTTTTTGTTTTAATATGTCCATGTTCAGAAAAGGGTCAATATAACCATGTGTTTAAAAGGGACGCTTTCAGCCTACCAGGATGTTCACAAGTGGGGGAAAGTGTGTGTGTGTGTGTGTGTGTGTGTGTGTGTGTGTGTGTGTGTGTGTGTGTGTGTGTGTGTGTGTGTGTGTGTGTGTGTGTGTGTGTGTGTGTGTGTGTGTGTGTGTGTGTGTGTGTGTGTGTGTGTGTGTGAGAGAGAGAGAGAGAGACAGAGACACATCAGTAATGCATGTGCTACGATCAGTCAACGTTTTTTTTTTAATCCAGTTTTTCAGAATGGGAGATTAGGGCGGGGGGGGCAGGAGGTCATGCAGGTCCAGGATCCATTGCCCCCCCCCTCAGCTCTGTGCTGATCAGTATTCACTGTTCATGTTTGGCCTGTTTGAGTGTGTTTTTTAAAAGAGTTGAGATTTGGACAAACTATTTTAAGTATTCTTTCAGTCCTGCTTTATCCGTTCTTATGTTTCAGCCGTAGGCTACGTGTTCCTGTTGTGTCTGTCAATATATATAAGCCATAGATCACATGGAGGGGACTTGAAAGTGATTTGGACACATTAGATGCCAGTGTCTAGTATGGGATTTCACAATGCGAGATTGACTTTTATACAAATAATGACCAAACAACTTTGACTTTAAGAACAAATTAGGTTCAGTACCAAACTCCTCCAACGCTGTGCTGCGTCCTGTGGTTGATTTTCCTGATATTTCTAAACACTTGCTAATGGGCCATGCAAAGCTGTACAAATAGTTTGACGCCTCAAAATACAATTTGCATGTAGAGTCATTTGTATTTTTCCCATTTTTACATATTGAAACAAATTAGCGCTTTTCAAGATTGAATCTGGTTCAGGTGCAAATGGAAGACGTATCCTATTATGGTTGCTATGATTATAATTATTTGGTTTGAATGATCAGGAATTGTTTCATCCTATTATTGAGAAAGCTTTGTCTGTAGGCCTGTGGTGCAAACTGTTTCTGTGAAACTATTGTATAATAAAGAGTTACCATTTTAACCATTGAGGGGTTTTTGTTGAACAGCAAGTAGCACATTGTTGTTCTTCTAAATCAACTGGTTATGCCAATAAACGTTAAACACTGCAGCTCACAGATCAGTTGGTATTTATTGCACTACCACAACGAGGGCAAAGAGGCGCCTCACACACAACTTCAAACACCGTTCAGTTTACAGCGCGCAGTCCTTCTGTTGGCCTCATGGTGGCGCTACAGCGGAGCTCAAGTCAGGAGTCATTTGGCCGGGACCAGCGTGTGTGTATAAGGTGAGGGGGACAACATAGAAAGGAAATTAGGTTTTGTGGTGTTATCATTCACTGAGAGCTAGCATAGGGGTATCTGGCTAGGATTATAGAAAAGAACATTTTGATTATGCCAAATTTACATTTTCCACATGAGTCATACTTGTGATAGCCTTGAATAGTTGTCCCAGCTACATGTTAAATTAGTGCTTGATTTCACAGCAATGTTTTTTACAACAATATAATGCCCATACATTTGTATAATTGTATTGTGACAACGGAATGAAAGGGGACTCAAAGTATTTTCCTTCCACTGACATAATTATCTTGTATAATATACAATAGCTCATTTCTATAATACAGTAGAATACAACCATCCTGGAGTGTGCTAGGTTGTAAAATATTATGGGACCACCGTTACATTAAAATAGTTGCCTTCTCAGCAAAAAAAGTGCAGAACAATTCAAGAATGGCCTATGTAGATTATGACTATTATTAATCTATACCATACAGACCCTTATCGTCAACGACAGAACCATCCAGAAGTTAAGGAATGCCTGAGTCTTGCTCATCATTACATCAACAAATTAATCGACAATATGAACAAATGCGAGGGTATGGCACATGGGTGGCATACTTCAACATCCTAACATTACAACTGGATAACATGATAAACAGTGAAACACATCCTAACACATGTATGGAGAAACGGTCGCTCTGTGGTTCACGTCAACAGACAGAACGCCGTCTCCCACAGAGCAGCACACATGTTGCCACGAGGCAGAATAATAACCGTCGAGACAATTCAACTCAACAATTTAGAGAAATAAGGAGATTTTATATGCATGTCTTGATTCTAAACGTTTCCTCCGCCAAAGAGGTGCTGGCTGTTGAGCGTAACCGTCAACTCTCAACGTGCCTCAGAATGAGGTCGGAATTTAAAAACAATGGTGAGTGTGCGCTGTAGTGATATGCATACAGGATAAAATGTTTCCTTTTGGATCAAATATACCAGAATGAATCATTTTAAGTTGCAATACACCTGACATTATAAATGTCAAGCGATCAGCTTCAAACTAAGCTCTGGTCTGGCACTAAACTCCCTCTGGATCACTCACCCCCCGTTGGATGCAAGTCAAATCAGTGAGTTTGTGGTGTGGGCATTGAGGACTGATAGGGTCACTGGGAGGGGAGGGGCCATCCATCCATCTGGCCAGTCTGCTTTGGTTTGGATGTAGAGAACAAAGAAATCTAAAAGGTGCCGAGGTCCAAACCTTCCTGATCCTCCTCCTCGCAACGGTGGGAGACGGGAGACGGGAGACGGGAGACGGGAGACAGGAGACAGGAGACGGGAGGACTCGTTCACAGCAGCAGGGGAGGAGACGACGGGGAGGAGACGACGGGAGGGAGACGGGGAGGATGACAACCTTGTGTTTTCTTCTTTGCTGTAACTTCCTCCTGTGCTGCTTGTGAGTTCTTCCCCCTTCCAGCCGTGGAGATCCGGCAGAAGTGGGCTTCTAGGACTCAGCGTCTATTCTGTGAGCTGTGAGGACAGAGAGGGAGGGGGAGGGGGAGAGAGGGAGGGAGGGAGGGGGAGAGAGGGAGGGAGGGAGGGGAGAAGGGAGGGAGGGAGGGGAGAGAGGGAGGGCAGGGGAGAGAGGGAGGGAGGGAGGGGGAGAGAGGGAGGGAGGGGGAGAGAGGGAGGGAGGGAGGGGGAGAGATGGAGGGAGGGGCAGAGAGGGAGGGAGGGAGGGGAGAGAGGGAGGGAGGGGGAGAGAGGGAGGGAGGGGCAGGAGGGAGGGCGGGGGAGAGAGGGAGGGAGGGAGGGGGAGAGAGGGAGGGTGGGGGAGAGAGGGAGGGAGGGAGGGGGAGTGAGGGAGGGCGGGGGAGAGAGGGAGGGCGGGGGAGAGAGGGAGGGCGGAGGAGAGAGGTGAGAGCAGAGTGATAGTACGGAGGCTTCAGGGATGTTGCAATTATTCTGCCGCTTGCAGCCATTTTTAACTCGCCAATTAAATAGAGTGAACGGTGGTGGTAGCGTAGTACCAGTACCAGTACCAGTACCAGTACCAGTACCCTGACACCAGCACTCAAGGAAACGTGTGAGTAATGTTATAGTACAACGTGCAGAATTGCATCCAGACAAAAAAACTTTAAAAAAATTGTAATGAATTATTTTAAGTATTATTTTAGTGTTAAACGATAACAACTGCCAAAGAGAGACTAGGTCCTAGCACTAGAAACCCAGACCCGTTCAGTTGTTGTACGGCGGGCAGAAGGGAGTGAGTTAATGTCAGTCATACAGTGAAGAGTGAATCAATACGTTTTGAACGATCTCCAGTGTCCACAGCTCTGCTGCTGTAGCCTCTTAACGGAGCAGCAGCGGCTCCACTCACATTGTTTGGGGATCCTGAGAGCCTCGCAGTCCGCAGAGAGCACCTGGTGCAGGACCCCCCGGAACTGGTACAGGACCTTCAGACTCTTCTCTTCTCCTACGCACGGGTCGTAGAAGCCTGGCAGCCCCACCTACACACACACACACCCAAAGGCGCACGCACACACACACACACACACACACACACACACACACACACACACACACACACACACACACACACACACACACACACACACACACACACACACACACACACACACACACACACACACACACACACACACACACACACACACGTATGCATGCACGCAGAAACACACACACAGGCAGAAATAAACCTTGGGTTAGAGGTAGTTGGGTGTGACTCTTTCATGGTAAGAATCTAATGGCTTTTAGGCTATTAGTATTGGAATTAGCTTTGCCTAGCCTAAATAAATTCATTAGCATAATAATTAGATGGGGCAGAGGGGGCACTCTTTCCATTGGCTGCTTCTGATTGTGGGTTTACTGGATAGAACTCAGGAGGTAATGATACTGCCACACAAGAAGCTACAAGAGTTCATTATCGTATACACCAGGAGAACCAGTTACCACAGTAGCACTCGGTACGGACTGTACAGCTAAAGAAATAAAGACACAAAACTAATTGATACAAAGCCTTTTGAGAGGAAAGGAAAAAGAAAGTTTGCGTTGATGATTCTTTTGTATTTTACAAGTTTTTACAAGTGATGGACTACAGGAAATGTAGTCCATCACACACGTTTACACACACACACACACACACACACACACACACACACACACACACACACACACACACCCCCCCCCCCCCCCCACCTTGGAGGCCTCTGTGAGGCAGAGCTTGGAGTCCTTCACCATGCACTGCAGCGGGACGGTGACGTCGATGACCTGCGCTCTCTCCTGCTTCTGGCTGGTGTCCGTCACAAAGCGGCCGTACCAGGCGTTCAGGACGATCAGACCTGGGGGACAAACAGCGCCTGAAGGTCGTTCACAATAACAATGCGGGACACGTGAATGAAGCGTTTCAGGGGATGGAACAAACGCAGCGCCGGTCAGTTTAGTGTTAGTCCTGACACAGAGGGTTCCTCTCCCCGGCGCCAGTGTGTCCCCCCCCCCCCCCCCCCCCCCGGTAATGTCCTCAAAGCCCACAGAGTGCACTAAAGAGATCTAAAGAGTTCTAAAGCGGGGAGCGGAAGCCTTACTCAGCGGGCCAAGGCGCCCGGGTTCCAGCAGGACGCTGGAACCCGGGTATCGCCCTTAATGCTACCTTAATGCTACCTTAATGCTACCTTAATGCTACCTTAATGCTACCTTAACGCTGCTGTTTCCATGTTTCAGTTGTTCATCTCTAGACGTGGAGCGCTCTGTTTGTCCGGTTGCTTCACGGCTTCAGATCTCTGACAGCTGTTCTCCGTTGTTCACACACAACAGACGGAACTATGAACTATGCACACGGTTCTGAGAACTTGAATCTCATGTATCAAGTACAAGACTCCAGACTGATGAACTCTGAGCACAATGCCATTGTTTTCACTCATATAGAAATTCTAAATCACATTTTTCCAAAACTCTAAGCACAAATCTCATCATTTAGCACACTGGGTTCACCTGGAGGACACCGGCCTTCACAACGCCACACCACATCACCAACTGGTCTCACTCTCTGCTCACCTGGTCAAACTCAACCTGCTAAACGCTTCACTCCTGACTCAGAGCATAACGGAGGCCTGGGGCTCACTGTGGTGTAGAGGAGCTCCTCTGGTCGGATCCGAGGTGGGACACACACTGGTTTACACGTACATCTGTTTTACAGCATTTAGATTAGATTTTTTATTTTTTGTTGGCCTACGAAAAGCTTTTTTTGCAGTCAGTTCAGCTGAACATTTTACTGTATTACAGTAAATAAATAAATATTTGCTTTGTTACCTTTTTGTACTTGTGCACTGACCTTACCCTAACCCTAACTGATCCATCATTACCCGAAAGACAGTCTAAAGATTCTCTTAACAGTAACATTACTAAGCAGTCCAAAGACAGAATATATCCATGGCTCGAATAAAACGAATATAACGGTGACATAAACGCCCCATGTGAAGCATTTAAAGGGGGACTTCCCCCCCATTTCAAAAATGAACTTCAGGCACTGGTTTATAACTCTTGATACCAGTAGTGGTCGCCGTGCTGCAGAGTGAGCTCTGTGTCATCCATTCATCCTGGTGCTGGTTTAGCGTGAGCTACACATAGCACGCTCTAACTGGGCCAGCACCCCCCCACAACCCCCCCAACCCCAAACATTCTGATTTATAACAGTGTCTTAGAAGGCGCTATGCACACACACACACACACACACACACACACACACACACACACACACACACACACACACACACACACACACACACACACACACACACACACACACACACACAACAGCTTGTATAAACAAACAGCAGCACAGGGAGTGTAATCTCTTTGTCGCTGGCCGACTCGTCTCTCAGCCTCGACAACAACAACAACAACACGCCCTGGAGCGGCGTCCTCACCGCCGCCGCCACACAGCCTCACCTGGACCTCCTCACCAGCCTGACAGCCCAACCATCCAGCTCACAGCTCACAGCTGCTGCTGCTGCAATTGTGTGGGTCTGTAGGCGTGTGTGCATGCGTGCGTGCGTGCGTGTGTGTGCGTGCGTGCGTGCGTGCATGCGTGCGTGCGTGCGTTCTTACCCATTTTGGATTCCTCTCCTTCTATGATTCTCCTCACAGACTCCTGCATCAGCAAAACCTGAAGAACAGAAGAGGAGGAAGACAGGAGGAGGAACAAGCCAAGAGTGACGGAAGGCCTGAGATGACACAACGAGAGAGTCAAACCTGGGCAACTATGTTAATGCTACACAACGTGTGTGTGTGTGTGTGTGTGTGTGTGTGTGCGTGTGTGTGCGTGCGTGCGCGCACTTACAGCTGACTCGGCCTCTTGCTTCTTCTTGGCTATGTCCGTGGCCGAGCTGATCCTCTGGAGCTCCAGGTCTCTGGAAGACAGGAGCTGGCCGTCAGACCACGGCTACTGTCAGCCGTCAGCGGGCGGCGGGGCCGCGAGGCTGCCTAGCGCAGCACAACAAGCCCCCCCCCCCCCGTTTGTATTCTTAAATATGTATTAGACTCTTGAGTCCATCTCGGGTTGCCTTTCTTGTGCCAGTGACAGCATCTGGGACGGTCCTCTTAACATTTAGCATATGGAGAGAAGACTAACCACACTAGCCTGACGCCTCACCCTGGCAGGGTGGTAGCTCTACGCGCTCGTCTCTAGCTTATGGTCCTCCTCCGCTTTGAAAATCCACAACAGCAATAAACCAGCGGGCAGCTCAACCACTGTAGGCAGAATGACATGAAGCCACCATGATGACCCCCCCCCCCCCCCCCCCTCTGTCTGTGAAGACACAGAGCAACATCAACACACACAACAAGTTAGACCGCTGGACACACGTCGGAGTGAGACCTGCAGTACAGGCTGGGTGGACCATCGTCAATGACCAGAGAGGCCCTTTAGGGAGGAGAACCTGGAAGGCACCACCTCCTTTAGGGAGGAGGTCTGGTCCACTAGAAGGCACCACCTCCTTTAGAGAGGAGGTCTGGTCCACTAGAAGGCACCACCTCCTTTAGAGAGGAGGTCTGGTCCACTAGAAGGCACCACCTCCTTTAGGGTTAGGGTCTGAGGTCTGGTCCACTCACTCTCGTCTCTGTGCTCGTGCGTAGGGGACGACGATGAGGCGGTGGACGGCCACGTAGAGCAGCAGGGGGCCCACGGTGGCGTAGAAGACGGCGCTGGGCAGCAGCTGGTCCGTCAGGTGGATGGGGAACAGGTAGGTCTGGCTGGAGCGTGACAACCTACAGGGAGGATGCACACGGACGCACACGGACGCACACGGACACACACCGACACACACCGACACACACCGACACACACCGACACACACCGACACACACAACAAACGCACTGTGAGGCACAAGTGAAGTCAGGTCGCAAAGGGAACAAATATGAGCTTGGGTTTTGTTTGGTCCAACAAAATAAACTAAAAGCCATCTGCTAGGGGTTGCTTTTATTCCTGCCAGAAAATAAATGGGATATTAGGCAGAAAGGCGTGAGACCAACTGTGAGCTACAGAGCCGGTGATGGGTGCCTTGGATACGGAGCCCCCCCCCCCTCCTGCAGCCGCCTGGTGGTCTGTTGAACGCTGATCAATTCACTCCGACCCAATGACAAACAAGAAATTGTGCATTGGTTTATTTCGCCAGTTTCTATTGTTGTTGTTCGGCTGGACCAGCTCGCCTGTGAACCGAAAGAATGAAAGTGTGTGTGTGTGTGTGTGTGTGTGTGTGTGTGTGTGTGTGTGTGTGTGTGTGTGTGTGTGTATATATATAAGTTCCTATGCGACATCTTTTAACTCCTGTCCATAAAAAGAAAAAGAATGTTCCTCCTGCACATTTTTGTACTCGGTTAAGAAATGGGGGCAGCAATATTTTGTTATTTTGCAAAAAATACATTTTTGCCAAACAATACCCCGTTTTGCAGAACTTCCTCTGCAAATGTTCTTTCTGATTTGCACATTTATAAGTTGTACCCTCATTACATTAGTAATAATAATTTCTAGCTTAATAAAATCTGTCATGAATAATAAAAGGCGTGGACAATGAAAAATGCATTGACAATATTTCAGAACCTATAAAAGCCGGAACACTGTTCATTTAAATGGCACCATTTTGGAAGATTATATCTAAATTAGATTCTGCTCACAAGCTTTATCTCTCGCTCACAATTCAATGCAAATAGTTATTTTGGCCTTTGGAAATGACCTTGGGCATCTAATGCCTTTCAGAACATCTGGCATATGCTTTGTGTACGCAGTCTGCCAGAGTCCATGTAGAGCACTAGATGATCATCTGTACCTGTGCATTAAAGTGACCAGGCTGCATCGGTCACTACCCAACATGAAGAGCGCTAAAAGCCCTCGTCAGGAGACAGCAACAGAACGAGGTCAAACCAAACACTGTCTGCTTATTGAGAATGTATTCAAGCATTTTATATCGGTTCATTACAGCCACCAGCAATTCATATAATTATAGTTTTTTATGAAAGGTCAAGCCATAGTCTGTGCTTATTAAAATACGCACTTCCCTCTGATATAATATTCAAATGTCCTTGTAACGTGACAATGATTCACAGCAACACGTTGCTGCATTGACCCAAGAGGACCGTCAAAAAGAGCTACAGTATCACATTAACGAGTTCAAACTGGTGACTTTTTGCTTCATCAAATATCCTCTTCCCTCTGTAATATTCAAAACGTCTGTGTGATGTTTTAAAGGTCCCATGGCATGAAATGTTCACTTTATGAGGTTTTCTAACATTGATATGAGTTCCCTAGCCTGCCTATGGTCCCCCAGTAGCTTAAAATTGCATTAGGTGTAAATCGAGCAGTAGGTATCTTGCTCCGCCTTTGAAAAAATGAAGGCTCAAACGCGGCAATTTGGGAGCTGTCCCCATATGACGTCATAAGGGGCCAGGTTACCTCCCCTTTCTCTGCTTGGCCCGCCCAGAGAATTTGGCCCCCCAATGAGACAATGAGCTAGGACCGTGCGAGCGCCACGTGTGTGTGTGTGAATACACACACTGTAACGCAAGTGTTCTTTGTTATTTGGATAACCTGCTGTTGGTGTTATGGCGCATAACACGCAACACAATAACGCAAGCTTGCATAAAGCTCCCATTTGGTGAAAAGACTAGACTGCGATTCATAGCGGGGGTTATCTCGGCCATGGTTGAGAAGGAATTGGGAACCGCGACATGGAGGAGAAAAGGATTGTTGCCCAGGATTGTCCGCCGGAGCCCCGCTGCCCGGGGTTGTCTCCCACTGGAGCCCCGCTGCCACAGTAGCGGGCAGCGGGGCTCCGGCGGGAGACAACCCAGAGCAACAATCCCCTTCTCCTCCATTTCGCGGTTCAGTCTGTACTTAATATTGACGTGGAAGTGGAAGAACCAGAGGCGTCTGAGAACCCGACGCAGTCGTTTGGGATTCATAACATCATCCGGAGGTGCAAACAGCTTTGGACCATGATAATATATATTATATTATATAGATATCTAAATATAATATATTATTTTGATGTAGAGCACCCGGAGTGTTCAGTGTTCCACTGTAAACACTAGCGCATGGTACGGTGGACACAAGCTGCTCAGGGCCACGCCCCCACCCTCCACCTGGACCCGCCTCTAAAGACGGAGCGTTAGTGGAGAGCTGGTTGTGGGCGTGGCTCGTAGTGGCTGTAACTCTGCACCAAGGCTGAACCTCTTGAACGTCTTCTGTATCAGGGGCCCACTAACAGCTCTATTAAAGCATCCATAAAGCAGCAGGGGAGCTTTAATACTGAGAGCGACGCTGGAGGCTGTGCTGGTGGCTCCGTGATGGCGGGGGCGGTGTCTCCACCCGCTACGGCGAGGCCTGGCTCCTGGATCAGCTTTCATGATGAAGTTGTGTACCTGATCTTGAGTGTCACCCCCTGGGGGATCCCCATGCTGACGGTGGCAGACAGGACGCTGTGTCGGCTGATCTTCCTCTCCGCCCCGTACTCCACCACCGTGCCAAACCAGCCCGTCCTGAGGGAGGAGCCAGACGGAGGAGGAGGAGGAGGAGGAGAGAGTCAGGGTGGAAAACAAACAGCGCTGGACAGACACCATCGCGAGAGGCAGACAGTGAGATAGAGGAGAGGTACGACTACACACGAGGGGCACAACACTCACGCTTCAGTTCCTATCAGGGTTTGGGGTCATGGTTCAGTTCCTATCAGGGTTTGGGGTCATGGCTTCAGTTCCTATCAGGGTTTGGGGGTCATAGTTTCAGTTCCTATCAGGGTTTGGGGTCATGGCTTCAGTTCCTATCAGGGTTTGGGGTCATGGCTTCAGTTCCTATCAGGGTTTGGGGTCATGGTTCAGTTCCTATCAGGGTTTGGGGTCATGGCTTCAGTTCCTATCAGGGTTTGGGGGTCATAGTTTCAGTTCCTATCAGGGTTTGGGGGTCATAGCTTCGGTGTGTTTTTGGCAGAACAGGGGAGGGCAAAGGGAGGACGTACACATATAGATTCATATTGAGTGTACACAGATGGATGGTACTTGACAAAGGACGAGCCAATACTGCGACAAAGCAGCGAAAAAAAGGGGTGCGACTCAATTTGTCTTGAGCCCTGCTGGACAGTGACTACACATTGTCCCAGACAGACGTTTCCCTGGGTACAGTAATCAGGGCGTAACAACCCTTTTTTCCGCCAATAGTTTTATTTGAAGGGTTTTCTGCGTATGCCTTTTTGAACAGAACGCTACATACACGCCTGGAGCCAGGACTCGCCGACTGAGCGGTTTGGATTCTTTACTTGAACCGTTCCAGCCCTACTATAAACTATTGGATACAGAGCGTCGCATTCATCCACTTTCTGAAGGTTCAGTTAGAAAAGTATTTACAAGGGTGCCCATTTCATCTTGAAATAATGTTTCATTTCAAGTGTAAATAGTTCTGCCCCTTACAGTGATAGGATAATTGTATCAAAGCGGGGAATTAGGTATAATGTGACGTCGTAATAGGATTCTGATTGTGGAGGTAATTCAAAATACCGCGTTCCTCTGAAACAGGAGTTATTGGATTTCCCCGTCTAGACGGAGCTGTGACACACAGACTGACGTACTTCAGGGATCCTTTGACCTTGGTCTGGTCCTCATCCTGGAACTTGTACTGGTAGCTCGTCATCAGGTAGGAGTTAAGGACCCCCAGCTGTGGGGAGGAAGACGTGGAATCAAATGTGGATCTATTGATATAAAATCATATATATTATATTAAATATCTATTTATGTATATATATAAAATAAAAAATGTAATAATAAAACCAAAGCCCTTGAGGTCCTCTGAGGACGGATGTCACAGTGGAATGATGTATTCTGGGACCGGGTATTACTAACCATTTCATCACTCAATTTCATTAAATCAAAAGCAACTTCGTACGTTGAATGTATTTAGTCGTGTCCTCAGTGGACATATTTATATACACACACCAAGCATGTGTGTGTAAGGAGGCCTTCATTGGCGTGAATCCAGATCCCTTTGGACCGCGCGCGTGTGTGTGCATGCGTGCAACTGTGTGTGTGTGTGTGTGTGTGTGTGTGTGTGACTGTGTGACTGTGTGACTGTGTGACTGTGTGTGTGTGTGTGTGTGTGTGACTGTGTGTGTGTGTGTACCTGCAGGGCCAGGGTGCAGTGTGTGGTCTTGGTGTGTGTGTGTGTGTGTGTGTGTGTGTGTGTGTGTGTGTGTGTGTGTGTGTGTGTGTGTGTGTGTGTGTGTGTGTGTGTGTGTGTGTGTGTGTGTGTGTGTGTGTGTGTGTACCTGCAGGGCCAGGGTGCAGTGTGAGGTATTGGTGTGTGGGTGTGTGTGTGTGTGTGTGTGTGTGTGTGTGTGTGTGTGTGTGTGTGTGTGTGTGTGTGTGTGTGTGTGTGTGTGTGTGTGTGTGTACCTGCAGGGCCAGGGTGCAGTGTGTGGTCTTGGTGTGTGTGTGTGTGTGTGTGTGTGTGTGTGTGTGTGTGTGTGTGTGTGTGTGTGTGTGTGTGTGTGTGTGTGTGTGTGTGTGTGTGTGTGTGTGTGTGTGTGTGTGTGTGTGTGTGTGTGTGTACCTGCAGGGCCAGGGTGCAGTGTGAGGTCTTGGTGTGTGTGTGTGTGTGTGTGTGTGTGTGTGTGTGTGTGTGACTATGTGTGTGTGTGTGTGTGTGTGTGTGAGTGTGTACCTGCAGGGCCAGGGTGCAGTGTGAGGTCTTGGTGTGTGTGTGTGTGTGTGTACCTGCAGGGCCAGGGTGCAGTGTGTGGTCTTGGTGTGTGTGTGTGTGTGTGTACCTGCAGGGCCAGGGTGCAGTGTGAGGTCTTGGTGTGTGTGTGTGTGTGTGTGTACCTGCAGGGCCAGGGTGCAGTGTGAGGTCTTGGTGTGTGTGTGTGTGTGTGTACCTGCAGGGCCAGGGTGCAGTGTGAGGTCTTGGTGTCCCGGACCAGGCTGGTGGTCATGGCGCTGCTGGGGCCCCAGCGCCACTGCAGGTAGCCCATGGTGTTGTGGTCCAGGTGGCGGGCCGTCATCAGGGAGCAGCTGGGCCGGACGCCGCGAGGGGAGAACTGCACGCCGCACTGAGCCGTCAGGAAGCTGACGGGCACAGGAGAGAGACGGGGGTCAGCCGGGGGGGAGATGACCCCAACGCCGTGGTGCATCAACGCCCTCCACGCTCCTCCTGAGCAGCACACTGCGGGGGCTCACCAGCGCGCCGTCAGGTTCCGGAACACCTTCAACCCGAAGAGGGGCCCCAGGACGTCCCCCGCCCCCAGCTCCACCTGCAGCCACCACACGCACACAAGACCCCCCAGGACGGTTAAGACCCCCCAGGAGGGTTAAGACCCCCACCAGGAGGGTTAAGACCCCCCCAGGAAGGTTTTAAAGAAACTGCTTGTTTTTAATGTCAATAACAAAATGCTTCAAATGTTTTACACTGCTTTTATTGAAAGTTGAAACTTGCTGTATTATTTGCTGGTTTGGAAATGTCACAAAAAAAGGCAATCAGAAAAACAGTTACAACTGCTAGTAAGCTACTTGGGATGACACTGCCGAGCATTGAGGTCATTTATAAAGACAGACTGGTGAGAAAGGCCAATAACATAGTATGTGACTATACACACCCCCTGTCATGTTATTTTAAACTACTCCCATCTAGGCGTCGTTTCTGCCCACCCCTTATGACTAAGAACAGATCCAAATTCTCTTTTGTACCACAAGCTATAAAAGCCTTAAATCAGTAAATAAGCTATCTTATGTCCAGCTGGCCTGGCCATATCCAAGGGTATGTAGTGTATTGTAGTGTGTGTTGTATGTTCTCCATGTTATGTCTGTTGGTGTCTGATGTATGGACTACTTGCTGTCATATGTTTGTTGTCCTGTCATGAAGTGCCTGGCGACTGTGCCGCAAACCCAACTGCCCCACGGGGATAATAAAGTTATATACTACTAAGGAGGGTTAAGACCCCCCCAGGACGTTAACGGGCCGCAGTGCACACGGCGGGGGTCCGCTGGGGTTCACTCCTATACCAGAATTTCCCGGGTATTAACCGAGTGTACTGTGGTACGTTTTTTAAAGTATGGATAAAGTTTCAGTTCAACACTCTGGAGACAAGCATTGAGTGGATGTGACGAGACACACACGACTACACAGACGTTCTCTAGAGGGGAGACCATGGTCCATCCCGTAGGGCTGTGGATAAATAACGTTATCTTTATAGATTTAGGAATATGGATTTGTCACAGGTGGTCCCGTAGCATATCTAACGCCAGACTGGAGTCTAATGTATTCCTCGGTACGTATTCCTCGTGTGTGTACAGGTTGGTGTGTGTGTGTACAGGTTGGTGTGCGTGTGTACAGGTTGTTGTGTGTGTGTGTGTACAGGTTGGTGTGTGTGTGTACAGGTTGGTGTGTGTGTGTACAGGTTGGTGTGTGTGTGTTCAGGTTGGTGTGTGTGTGTACAGGTTGGTGTGTGTGTCCGTACAGGTTGGTGTGTGTGTGTTCAGGTTGGTGTGTGCGTGTGTTCAGGTTGGTGTGTGTGTGTACAGGTTGGTGTGCGTGTGTACAGGTTGGTGTGTGTGTGTGTACAGGTTGGTGTGTGTGTGTACAGGTTGGTGTGTGTGTGTACAGGTTGGTGTGTGTGTGTGTGTACAGGTTGGTGTGTGTGTGTGTACAGGTTGGTGTGTGTGTGTACAGGTTGGTGTGTGTGTGTACAGGTTGGTGTGTGTGTGTGTACAGGTCGGTGTGTGTGTGTGTTCAGGTCGGTGTGTGTGTGTACACGTTGGTGTGTGTGTGTACACGTTGGTGTGTGTGTTCACGTTGGTGTGTGTGGCCGTACCTCTCCCCAGCCCTTGGCTGACGTCACCCTGCGTACCACCATGTTGATGTTGCCTCCTCCGGTTCCGTTGTGCGTCGACAGAGAACCCGACAGCACGGCCGTGTCCTTGTTGGTCAGCGGTGCCTGGGGTGAAGGGAAGCAGGGGAATCCTCAGAGCTCAACGGAGCGCAACGCGCCAGCAGCCTCAGAGCGGCCTGCGTTCGTGATGCGGGGTGAAGAGTTTACCTCGATGGACTGCGAAATGTGCATCTTGTTGATTTCGACATGAGGCAGGCCTCCCCCCGGCATCTCCTCAAAGTCTTCGTCATAGCGGTCGAAGAGGTCGGTCGCATCCACGCCTACGCTGATGGTACCCTGAACGCACATCGGTGAGCTTGAGCACAACACAACAGCAACACGTACGCTATTAAAGTGTTTACATCACTGGAATAACTAGTTTAGAAATGTTTAAAGTGTAAAAGTCTATTTAGTGAAAAACCCTGAGCTACTGAAACAGCTGTTTTGCAGTGTGTGTGTGTGTGTGTGTGTGTGTGTGTGTGTGTGACCTTGGGGTTGGTTCTCTGCTGCAGTCTCCTCTCATCTCGGTCTCGCTGAAGCCTTTCATACTCCTCGCGAATCTCTGCCGGCGTTCTCTTTCTCTCCACCACCTACACAGACGACGGCGTTAGGAGGCCTTCACCGAGAGGTCCGTCACACACACACACACACACACACACACACACACACACACACACACACACGCTACACAGGGTTTATGTAATGCACCATACAGACCTCCCATCCCTCCACCTCCAGCCCCTTCTTCCCGAAGATGTCATAAATGGCTCTGGACTGAGGGTCACTCAGCACTGAGAGGAACACAACACACTCTTCGTTTCAAAATCACATTTAGCCTTCGCCTTTCTGCACGTACCGTCATAGGCCTGGTGCACACACACACACACACACACACACACACACACACACACACACACACACACACACACACACACACACACACACGTACCTTCATAGGCCTGGTGCACACACACACACACACACACACACACACACACACACACACACACACACACACACACACACACCTTCATAGGCCTGGTGCACACACACACACACACACACACACACACACACACACACACACACACACACACACGTACCGTCATAGGCCTGGTGCACACACACACACACACACACACACACACACACACACACACACACACACACACTCCCGTACCTTCATAGGCCTGGTGCACCTGGTTGAAGAGCTGCTCGGCCTGCAGTTTGAGCTCGGGGTCTCGGTGTTTGTCCGGGTGGTACAACATGCACAGCCGCCGGTACGAGGCCTTCAGCTCGTCTTGAGTCGCCTGTAAGAGAGAGGGCGGCTCTGGTCACCAGCTGGATCGGAACATGACTATTACACAACTCCACCGTTGACCTAGGCACATCCCCAATGACAAATGTCATCTTTGTCCGGCTTCTTCCGAATGACACCAGTTGTTTCGGGAAAATCCCTAAAACAATTAAACAATCAACTGTATTTTGGAAACGAGATGATTACACAACTCTGTTCCCTCGTCAGATCGTCTATGAACCCCAGAAGAGGATGGAGCGCCGGTACGGAGAGATGCACCGAGCAGCGGCTCTCTGATTCGTCATGTGTGCGCGCAATCTACTCCGCCTTTACATCCACAGTTCAAATGTTTGATCGTCCAAAGCCCACATGCCGCTGTCCTACCTCTTTTCTGACATTGAGTAAAGAATAATAATCTTGGTTGTCCAGCTCTAAATCATCATCTAAGGACGCCGCCATGTTTGCGTGTTATCTGGCCCCGCCCACATCGCCAGTGTTCTGGGAGCTGATTGGTCGGGGCGTGCCGTAGCGACCTTTTGGATAGGAGCGCGTAAGTCAGCGCACTGCCACCTGGTGGGCGTTTTATTGTCCAAGTTTAGTAGTTCACTTCTAATGTTGTAACCATTGACTAGTTAAATGCTGTGACTTTTATTGACGCATTTATGGTGGCCGATACATTATTGTGTTCAGTTATTTCGTGAAAATATGTAACATATGGGATGTTATTGCGAGGTATAGCAACGCCAGATAAATAAGTAAATCCTGAAGGGGTATAAAAGTCGAGCGTGCATAAGAAGGTCCAGATGAGGCAGAAAGTGCCTCCGTCGGCAGTGGCAGAAGGAGAACATTGATCCAGCAGCGCAGTCGATTGTCTCACTCTTTCATTGATTTCTGTTGCCGTGTAGGCTTTTAAAAAATGATGTTGTCAAAAGGTTAACGGTTTTCATATCTACGCTTTGCATCAATATTGTTTAGTAGGCCTATTCTAGTAGCTTATTCTTAATTTCCGTTAAGTGGTCAGTTAACAATGAACTCAAGCAACAAAGGAACACATTATAACATGCATACTTTTATATTGGGCCTAATCCATTCTTTTAAACCGTATTGAGTAGGCTTCTTTTTGCTGGAAGCATTCAGCCTCCAATTACGACGCGCAGATGGTTTTCCTAACGAATTCTGAAACAGATAGGACTAGATCAATACACGGTGTAATGATTAGTATAGCCTTGCTATAACTTACATATCATCTTTGTAAAACAAATCTTTGTATAAGAATAACTTAAACACTTTGTGCCTGATCGATTTATCCGAGGGAGCGTTGTAGGCCTACGTTGTGTGATTATTGAGTAAACATGCAGATTTAATAATTTTTTTTTTTTTCATCGATTATTTATTGTAGGCCTACTACTAAAGAATCTTCATGGTGAGTTGTAAATAAACAACCATTTGCAAAGGCCATATGGCCACGTAGGCTACAACAAGAAGCACTGAGGTCGAATGACGGGAAGGTCATCTGGGGATCAGCTGCTGCGCGCGTGTGTGTGTGTGTGTGTGTGTGTGTGTGTGTGTGTGTGTGTGTGTGTGTGTGTGTGTGTGTGTGTGTGTGTGTGTGTGTGTGTGTGTGTGTGTGTGTGTGTGTGTGTGTGTGTGTGTGTGTGTGTGTGTGTGATGAGAGTGGGACAGAGAACCGGAACAGAGCCCGGGCCAAGGGGCTGGAACCAATAGCCTCGTTTCCGGAAATATTCTACCGAAGTTTCTCCATCTCTCGTTTCCGCGCCTCCTTCAACTTGAATGGTCGAAAAACAACAATTAAAAAAAAAAAAACAGCGAAACAAATGAAACGCTCCGCACACATACATCTGAGGTCACCGTTTCAAATTATCGAAAAAATATTGAATCGAATTTCGACGGGATTGGATTTCGTTTTTGGAATAACTCTAAAAAATCTAAAGTCCGAGGCGGTGCGAGAGACGCGCTCTGTAGGCGCGGGCGGAGCTGTCCGTTCAGCACCGCGGGCTCCAGCACCCCCGCGGGGGACAGCACCCTGCAGCCCACGCGCGTCTCAAGTCTCTCGTCGGTCTCGTTTCGTTTGTATTCGGGAGGTGGAGGGTGATCATCTGTCGCAAGAACCGGTTCTGGTTAAGCTACATTTTTAGACAGTCTGCCCGCGTATGCATATGAAAATAGTGTTGAGTGTGTGTGTGTGTGTGTGTGTGTGTGTGTGTGTGTGTGTGTGTGTGTGTGTGCGCGAGCGCGCGCGCGCGCGCGTGTGTGTGTGTGTGTGTGTGTGTGTGTGTGCGCGCGCGCGCGTGTGTGTTAACGAGAGAGACGGCAGAGGAAGAAAGAGGGGTATGACACCTACGCGTAAGAGGGTGAGAGAGATAGAGGTAAAAATGAAAAGAGAGAGAGAGAGAGAGAGAGAGAGAGAGAGAGAGAGAGAGAGACACTATAAAA
>NC_140272.1:20421292-20423792 GCF_964030765.1 Micromesistius poutassou
GATAAAGCCGGCGGGATGTGATCAAACTGCGGGTATGACGAAGGCCCGCTGTGAGCAGTGACCTGTACACCAGGTTGCTCGTTCCCAGATGTTTATTAGGCTTAAGTCGAACCAGCAGCGGGGTTGAAGGGACATGTTGATGTCGGTCTTTTGTTTGACCTCGAACATTCTTTCAAAGACAAAAAAAAAAAAAAAAAACGATTTTCCGAAAATTAAACGTATTAAAGCACTGAGCGCGCGTCAAATCGCAACCTACAAATTCGCCGCAGTTTAAATGGTTCGCATCTCGGTCTCCGGGTTGTAGTGATGACGACATGACGACCTGGAGATCTGGAGTCTGGCGGCGGATTTGAAGCGCACGAAGTATAGCACTACACGCGCGTGTAACCCCCCCCCCCCACCTCTCACTTGCTCTCTCTCTCTCTCTCTCTCTCTCTCTCTCTCTCTCTCTCTCTCTCTCTCTCTCGCTCGCTCGCTCTCGCTCTTGCGCTCTCGCTCTCTCTTGCTCTCTTTCGTTGTCTGTCTGTCTCTCTCTCTCTCTTTCTCTCTCTCACACACTCTCTCAAGCTCTCTCTCTTGCGCTCTCGCTCTCTCTTGCTCTCTCTCTCTCACACACACACACACACACACACACACACACACACACACACACACACACACACACACACACACACACACACACACACACACACACTCCCTCTCTCTCCCCTCTCTCCCTCTCTCTCTCTCTCTCTCTCCCCCCCCCCCACACACACACACTCTCCCTCTCTCTATCTCCCCCCCCCCCCCTCTCTCTCTCTTTTATTTGACTCTTCTCTCCACTGACTTGTGTGTTTTCTACTCGGAGTATCAATGCGCGTCGTCCGCCTCGACACCAAACGGTCGCGTTGAGGCGCGGAGGACAAAGCGCGTCTTGGGGGTTCGTAGCCCTTTTCCATTTTAAAACTATAGTGCGCTAAAAAAACAACAACAACGTGTGTGTAGCTTTCCTAGAGGTTAAAACAGCCCGTGTGTTTACATGACTATGGTGACGGTAGGCGATTGTCCCCGTGTTGTTTATGGTCCAACCGCTCAGTTCACACAGTGAAGCCTCGATCTACAAACGCCGCTGTGCTGGTATCACATTGTTTCATGCGGCCTTCGTTAGTTTGAGGCAGAAGCAAGTGTTTGATTGTGCAAAGTGCCCGTTTGGTTTCTGCTCCATTTCATCTCAGAGATGCCGTCGTTGCTTGACAACGTAGCGCGTAAACAGTTCAGCACCCCGGGAGCGGACAGCGCCATGCCGAACAAAGAGCAGTAGTACTACGTTAGCCTCAGAATACTCACTAACTCAGAATACACTATGTGGGCCTGATAGAGAGGCTACAGCCCAACGACACGTCGTCGAATTACTTTGTTCATTCTATCTTGGGAAGAAACCGTAATTGTCCCTATTTAGAAAACAACTGTATATGAAATCGGTATTGTGTGCGTGTGTGTGTGTGTGTGTGTGTGTGTGTGTGTGTGTGTGTGTGTGTGTGTGTGTGTGTGTGTGTGTGTGTGTGTGTGTGTGTGTTGTTTATATGTGGCAAGCTCAAGCAAAAATATTCACACAGTACTTTCGCTTTTATTCATGTGGCAGCGCACATTCTTTATGAACTTTATCCTGGTTGCCGAGGAAACAGTTGCGCTCGGAGAAATGCATTTCTTGTGTTTTTTAGATCGTTGAGGCTTTTCTGGTTACTTGCTAAAGGTTTTACAGAGTTAAAAGTTGTGTTCATTCCAAACAGATCAGACCATGCTGTATATAGTATTGTGCATGTGGTTTCTCAGCCTGAGATCTCTATGCTTAAGACAATATTACAAACCAACTTTGTCCTGGCTTTATTGAGACAAACAGACGAAGCGTTGTTCACACAGTGTTGGTCTCTCTTCAGTTATCTCTTTAATTCATTTATACAACTTGTTTTCCTCCTTCAAGACAGCATCTTCTGTTAGCTGTGTTGTTTAGTCAATATGTTGTCGTAAGAGTGTTTGTAGGGAATTGTTGATGTGCCGAAACAAATTAAACCGTAGAAAAAGTAAGAAAAACTCATGGTGAGAATAATGTGTATAATGAGATAGTGGATCCTTCTGGATGTACTGTTTGGTTTCACTCTGGTTCAACATGAAGACCAGAGCAGAACAACAACGCATCTGTCTCGGGACTAGTCTCAGGAAAGACTGTTTCCATTTGTACTTGTGAGAGACTGAACTGCTCAATCCGTAACGTCTTCCAGTTAGAGTCATGGACGTTTGTCTCCAGCTCCTTTGGATGAGTTCAGTCAGTTGTCATCTTCTCTTCTGCCTCATTGGCTGTTTACCATGATGTCACCATAGGGCTGCTCTCTCTCTCTCTCTCTCTCTCTCTCTCTCTATCTCTCTCTCTCTATTTCTCTCTCCCCCCTCCTCTCTCTCCCTCTCTCACCCCCCCCCCCCTCTCTCTCTCTCTCTCCCTCCCTCCCTCCCTCCCTCCCTCCCT
>NC_140272.1:20431292-20474278 GCF_964030765.1 Micromesistius poutassou
AGGCTTGTTGCTCTAGCGTCTTCCGTCTCTCTCCTCAGGGCCAGAGAACAGAGAAAGGCCAGGGGTCCTGAGAGCCTTACACGAGGCCCCGCCCCCCACCCCCTCAGCCTCTGATGTAACTCCTCCCCTTCCTCTCCATCCTCCTCCTCTTCTCTTCTACATTCTCCCCCCCCCCCCCCCCCGTCCTCCTCCTCTTCTCTCTACACCGAGAGGAACCATGAACTCTTCCCAGACGGACTGAGGACAAGACAGGTGTCCATCTTGGCAGCTCTGACAGACTGATGGGTGGAGCCCAGATAGCCTGGCTCCCATCACAGCATCCCCACCTCCTCTCCCACCGCCTGCCGCTCCTCCCCTCCTCCCCTCCTCCCCTCCTCCTGCTCCTGCTCCTCCCCCCCCTCCTGCTCCTCCTCCACAGTGTCGCTGGGAGGCCATCGCATTAAGAAAAATATAAAAACAACCTCATGGCATCTTTGCAGTCTTCATGGGTGAAGCTCTAGTGCCAGTCAGCCTCGACTGTTTGGAGACGTCAGACGATACGATTACCCACCCTGGATCACCGGAGGAGGGAGGGGGGGGAGGAGGAGGAGGAGGGAGAGGGAGGGGCCGGGGGGGTGGAGGAGGAGGAGGAGGAGGAGGAGGGAGGGGCCGGGGGGGTGGAGGAGGAGGAGGGAGAGGGAGGGGCCGGGGGGTGGAGGCTACAGACATGGAGGAGGGAGACTGAACCTGGTGCGTTTGGTATCCGAAACGTGATCCACGTGAGGATGAGGGAGAAAAAAACATAAACCAAATATCACTTCCATGTTGCGTTTGCATGCAGGATCTTTATTTTTCTGCTTACTCCTTCTCTCCTCACGACACGTTAAGAGCAATCACAGCAAAAAGAGAAACCCTGTTTGCTGACATTTATGACATTAGCCCCCCTCCCACCGCCACCTCCCCCCCACCCCCCCCCCCCACCGCCCCCTCCCCCCCCGCCAGCCACCTCGACTTTGCAGGCTTACCAACCTGTTAATCAGTTAATCAAAAAAAAAAAGAACACACACCGGATGAAGTACACTTGAATGTAAGAGGGACGTTGTCAGATGTCGGTCGGGGTCTGAGCTACGATGTCTTAATTTGTTACATGGACTTTGTACGGAGTCGTTCCCGGCGGTCGCACTTTGCTGGCCTGATGTGGTGTGTCCGTGTTTGTTGAATCCAATGCATGTGTTTGAGCTAGGAGCTCCTGCATGCTGGCCAAACTGCTTTAGTGTCGTTTCTTTTTTGTATTTCTCTGTGTAGTTGTGTCTTCACTTACGTCCTCATCAAACTTATCCTTGCCCTGTGTAATGTGAACTGTGTAAGGGGAAAAAAAATGACTTATTTTCTTTTTTAAGTGCTTTTTTTAAGTTATTTATTTTGAACCTCATTATTTATTTATTGGTCTAATTATTTGGCCTCGAGAACGGTTGACGCTTGAGTCTCTCTTTCACTCCTTGTGTGGTTAAAAATGTGACATGTTCCCAAAACGGTTCAAACTTTGTCTCTGTTGGTTTGTGTTCTTCGCGTGAACCTCGAAAGGCCTCGGAGTCTCGAGGGGAGTGTCAGATGCCATTGCCTTGACTTCTCCCGTCTCTGGGAGGTCTCTATGCTTGCTCTGTAAAGGACGGGTCCGACGCGGCCCGGGCCCCCGGGCCCCCGGGCCCCCGGGCCCCCGCCCACCTGGGCCCCCGGGCCCCCGCCCACCCGGGCCCATCAAATCCATATTTTGGACTATTGCATATTCCTGTATATAAACTGACGAGGTAAGGGGCTTATGAAAACCCTGAATCTTTTTTCATAAGAGGACTGTATTTAAGATTATAAATTATTTTACTCCCATTATGAGAACTTAAGACAACGACCTGGGTAAACATGACGACTGTATTGCTTGTAAATAATGTAGATATTACAAAATGAGTCATGTGCATGAGATTTAAGACAAAGAAACCGCAACAAGAGCATCTTAGTGGCCATGGACTGAGATGATTTTAACTGCTTCACTTTAAGAGTATCCAATATAAGTGTTACTGAAAAGAACATTTTCTTTAAGCATGCAATTGAAAAATCTAATGTTAGAAATATAAGTGGGAAAAACAAAGTTAGCTGAAACAATTATCTTTCAAAACAGAACATTTACACTTTGTGCTTTTGTTTCTTAGCTAGCAAAAACGAAACCCCTTCTGCCAGTGGTGCCAACTACTTTGAATGCTATTTTGCCTAATAATAAAATAATATGTTATGTTGGGGAAAAAAGTCAACCCAAAATATCAGTACATTTTAGATCCACAGAGGCAATACAAACAGAGCATAAGACATGTACAAGATCTAGAACTAGTTCATCTGTATAGACCTTTAAAATGTTAGCTTTTAGAGGTCAGGTTTGATGATGGTGATGGTGGTGATGGTGATGATGAAAATGGTGATGGTGATGATGATGGTGATGATGGTGATAGTGATGAAGATGAGTGATAGAGTGATGATGATGATGACATGATGATGATGCTGGATTTTGTGAATGCAATGACAGATCACAGTTACAGGTAAGAAGGCGCTGTGTATAATGAAATAGGGTTATTTTACAGTCAAATATTGGATTTTGAGGAGATCGCCATAAGACAGACAGTGTGGGCCTCCAGCCAAAGCTTTGAGTTGAATCTAGAATGTTCTTTCTCCCTCTTTACGTCCCTCTTTCCGTTTGCTCTCCTCATCCTACTGCCATCGTATGATCCGTACCCTATAATTCTAGACAGCTCTGTTTAGAAAGTGCCTGCTCACTAACGTAAAGGAGACAATATCAGGAACCATCTGTTGTATGTACTCTCAAAGGTTCAAAAAGTGACCTGTTTATTTTCCTAAATTGTCTGTTGACGACTCTGCTCAAGGAAATGTGTTGAACTTGATGAGCCAAGTCAGAGTTAAAGATGAGTTTGTCGGTGGTGTGAATGATGCTTATGCACTGATGATGTGAGGTTTTGCTTAATGTCAGAAATCCGTAACAACAGTTAAACTTCTCACCCCGGGTTACTTCAATGTGGTTTTTTTGCGATGTTATTATGAAAAAAACCCACGAAATTCAGTTTCTTTGTGTGGGAGACGCTGTCACAGGCGTCTATTCAAAGTTTCAATGTCATTGTTAAAAGAGATATGTTTTTTTCTGCATGAACTTGTTTCTTTGACTGTCTAGAAAATGTTCTTCCAGCGTTTAACATAAAGCGAAACCAAGCAGTTTTTCCCTGAAACCAATTGTGTCCCACTCACCCTCCCCTTTTGTGTTTCCTTTTCATTTTGATTTCCTCTCATGTGCACACCAATGTACACAAACGTGACACACACACATGTGACATGAATACACACAACCACCCGCCCGCCTCTCTCTGCACTCATGTCTTTGGGAACTGCTCAGACAGGTTTTACTCAGGGTTGAAGAACGGGGAGAAGGAGAACACAGTGTGTGTGCGTGTGTGTGTGTGTGTGTGTGTGTGTGCGTGCGTGCGTGCGTGTGTGTGTGTGCATGCGTGCCAGCCCACATGTATTTGTGTGTGTGTGTGTGTGTGTGTGTTTGTGTGTGTGTGTGTGTGTGTGTGTGTATGTAGGTGTGTGCATGTGTGCAGGTGCATGCACTTTTGTATGCATGTGTGTTTGTGGGAGAGAGAGATTTAGAGAGCGTATGTGGGTTAGAGATGCTCCACTTGGTCATTGATTAGTTAGTATTGGTAACTGAATAACTTTTAATAAGTATAAGTATAGGGATTTTTTTTTACATTTATTCACAAAATGTTGTTTATCAGAGTAATAAGATTAAAAATGACGTCATTATTGGCCTACTTAAATTTCTATTTAGATTATGAAGCGATGTAACGTAAGATGTTTGCATCAAATTTACATCAACCTCAAACTATGTGGTGTATTGCAAATAGTTGTATTTTGTTTACTTTGTTCAGAAGACTCGGAAGGCCCAAATTTCTATTTTTTATATAAACAAAAAAACGTTTTTTTAATTAAAATAATGGATCCCTCCAGCTGTTTTAGAATATCTTATATTTTCATATTTGCTAAAAATCTCAATTGGAGCGACGTCCTCGTGTGAGACTGACCCACTGCACTGCCTTCCCTTTCTTCTCCTGTGTCTCTTCTTCTTCTCAAACTTCTTACCAGAAACCTTTTGGAACGCAGACATTGTACAGAATCACTCGCCAATCACACACACACACACACACACACACACACACACACATTGTAGATTCACAGAGAGAGTTCTGCGCACTGTAGGACAACACAACACAACACAACACAACACACACGATATTTCCCTCAGAGATGCAGTCGGTGGACGTCCTCTGTCCTCAGACGTGTCTCAGAGATGTGATCCGACGCAGGCCTCGTCGTAGGAGAGCCAATCATCACACTGCATGCTAGAATGGTAGACCCCTTTCAGGTCCACTCTCCCCCTCTCCCTCCATCGTTCCTCTCTCACCCTGACGCTCTCCCCCCCCCGCTGTGTTCCACTCTCGCCTGCGGTCGTGCACTCATCGTGTTGCCGTCCACCTCCTCATTTGACGCGTCTCTTTTCTCTCTCATTCCCCTTTTTGTGGGCTAGTTTTTGTTTATTTATGTATTCATTTTTTTTGGACAATTGTGCATGCACGAGCATCACTGGATAGCTGATGCTTTTAAAATAATATTTGGTTGCTGAGGCCAAGTGTTTTTGAATTGCCCTCATATGTGGAAAATGTCTTCTGAATGCTTTACATAATTTCTGCTGTAAAATGAAATCAGAATTAAAAAAATTTGCACTTTAAAATTCTTGGCCTGGTTTATGAATGTGTATGTACACTTAAACGATGCTTATGCCACAGTGGGATTGAAAGCAATTAACTGTAGCTATGGGGTGGGGTGTGTGTGTGTGTGTGTGTGTGTGTGTGTGTGTGTGTGTGTGTGTGTGTGTGTGTGTGTGTGTGTGTGTGTTTGGGGGGGGGGGGGGGGGGGGGGGGTATCTGGTGGGCTCTGTTGACACACTGACTAACACGTCGTGCTATTCAGATGTATATAATGTACACACTATCATAAACAGCATATCAAACCATACATGCAGAACACCGCAGAGCCCCCTATAATAAATAACACTCCACCATCCTGGGTGTTTTCTCTAATTTACGTTACGTCTACCGGAAATGACGTCAATTTCGCGGCTCTCATTACGTGGTTTGTTCCGGCGAGAAGTGGATCCGCTGCTGCCGAGGGGCTGCCGTATCGACAGAGGTATTTATACTGGGTTTATAAGCTGTTTTTTTATTGTTCGATACCGAAAAGCACACACTGTTTCATGAAGAAGAAGCCTGCCTGTTTTTAAACGGCACCCCGCGGTCGTTTCTGTCCAGAGCGTCGACACTGTGAGCGCTAACGCGTTAGCCTTCTCCCATTGGAAACAATGCAGGCCCGGCTAACGGCTAGCGGCTAGCGTTAGCCTCCGCTCTGGGACCGCAGTGGGGTTTAAAGCCCCGACAGGAGCCTCCTCCACGGGCAGGGCTCGGTGTGCCGCCCCGGTCTCCTGGTGGGGTGGAGGTCCACTGGTTCGTCTCCTGGTGACTCTCTGTACATGTTCTGATCAACTGTCTTCAACAGCTGGTCTCAGACGTGATGTGAAGTTGTGTTCTCCGGCTGGTGGCCTAACATGTTATTATTAACATGTTATTATTAACATGTTAGCCTGCCTGCTATAAAGATTATACATCGGTAGTTAACAACGATCTTACACGTTAGTGTCGCCACAGGGAGTTGATTCTGTCTTAACGACTGAACCGTCGATCTGCTCCCCGGGATTCGAACCTCTCGGTTGTTGATCGCAGCCCTTCGGATTAAATGAGGCCACCGAGTTGGGGAAAAAAACAATGACACATTTATATATACTGCACAATATTAAAATAAGAAGATGCATCTGTGTGTCTGTAAGTGGTGTGTTTTGAATGAGTGTCGTGTTATGCGATCTCTTCAACGTTTGGTGAAGACTTTCCGACAAATCGGTTTGCAAAAAAGAGAATCCGGATCAGGATTCGGCCTAATTTCAGGATCAGAGAGACGCTCGCATTATCATCCCCCCGTGTCTGCGTGTTTCTACTTATATCAAATGGTAACACTGAACTCCTAATCAAAGTCTGACATTATTTAAAATGTGAACGGGTCGGGTTTAAAGTGTACATGGCTGACAGCGGCCTGCAGGTCGTTCCCTGCAGGCCGTCCGGCTGAATGTTTACCGTGTCCCGAATGGAAAGGGGCCGTATGTGGTGCCAAGAGCCTCCTGTCTCACTCACGTTCATATTGAAGAATCGATGACATTAAGTTTCACTTTCAATGGATTTGCAAACAGGCCCTCCGACAGGCCTCTGTTGCGTCGCTATGGCGATGTTTCGTTTTTCCTTGTCCGTTTAAACAAGCGTTTTATGTGTTAAGGACTAGACTGTTTTCTGAGGTTGACTGTCAATAATTTTAACTCTAGCCAAACACTTGCATGTGTTTACCCAGTGTAACAACGATGATGATGTCTCCTTGTGCGAAGAACACAAATCGCCCAAATTCTGCTTGTTTACCAAATTGCTTAAGAAATGTTTTTCTACTAGGTCTCCATTCGGAAAATGATTTCTGGCAGATTGTTGCAATATCACAGTTGGCCACTAAATATGGATTTTTAAGACGTAGTTTTATGGTTAGTCTTGTGAGCTTATGGCAGCTGGTACTGAGTGAGTCTCTGGTTTAACTGAGTGCCCAGTAGACCAGTTATACAGCTGGTACTGAGTGAGTCTCTGGTTTAACTCAGTGCCCAGTAGACCAGTTATACAGCTGGTACTGAGTGAGTCTCTGGTTTAACTGAGTGCCCAGTAGACCAGTTATACAGCTGGTACTGAGTGAGTCTCTGGTTTAACTGAGTGCCCAGTAGACCAGTTATACAGCTGGTACTGAGTGAGTCTCTGGTTTAACTCAGTGCCCAGTAGACCAGTTATACAGCTGGTACTGAGTGAGTCTCTGGTTTAACTCAGTGCCCAGTAGACCAGTTATACAGCTGCTGCCACTTCCCCACAACTTGGCTACATCAAAGCAAAACATTCTTCCATTTCCAACACCTACTTTGGCCTGTGTATAATAACGTGTATATTTCATAAATATGTATTTTCATTTAGTTTTTATTGAAAGGCGACTTTTTTCCATATGTATTTTACAGTACTCAATCCCAACATGGGCCTACCTACCTCTTATGGAGCATTTCCACCGCAGGGTGCGGGTCGGTTCGGTCTGCTAAGGTGCGGCACGGGTCACGTTTCCACCGCCAAAAGTGGGCGTGACCCGGACTGAGCCATGTTGAGCCGTACTCGTCTCACAGTACTCCTCCGTTGAGGTACTGAGAGCCTGAAAGGGTCCCGGCAAGTTTGAGCTACACATGCTGTCCGTTGATTGGTCGACAGAATCACTTCCGTGCGACAGGGGGATAATAACAAACAAACACAGTACCCGCGAGGGATTTCTGGACAACGGCGAAAGTTTGCCGTCCTTCTTGGACATCCTACGTTGTTGCTCTTTGTTCATTGTGCACGTTCTTCTTTTTCATGGATTTATTAGCAGGCTACACTGTGTCGGGCTGCTATGAGGTCACCATGCTTATGTAGCTGCCGTGGCTATCGCCATCCGGCTTAAGCCCCGCCCACCATAAGGGTACTGGTGGCGGTGGAAACGTGAGCCGTAACTGAGCTGGGCTACACCATACCCTCACTACTGGGCTGAGGCGTGCTGGTCTGAAGCGTAACTCCGTTATTGTACTAAGGACTACTCTGAGGGTCTAGAGGGACTCGTCAGAGGGTGCTCTTATCTCTGTATCTGTTTCTGCAATCAAGGCTCCTTTTGCCTTTGCAAGCTGTGTTTTCCAATATAAAATTCCTTCAACCTGAAATACTCTCATCCTAAATTCATGTGAAAGAAATTGAAGCACTCTTTTTCTAACTCTTGTTTTTAACCTCCCTCTCCTCCAACCCTCTCCTCTCCGCGTCCTCACAGCCATGAGCTCCCAGCTGCAGGTCTTCTCCCCTCCCTCCATCTCCTCCAGTGCCTTTTGCCGCGTCAAGAAGCTGAAGGTGGAGAGCAACGTGTGGGACGTGTCCACCACCGAGGGCTATGGCTCCATGGCCGGCCCTTCAGCCTACAGCTTCAACCCGGCCATGGCCGTGCCGCCCTTCGCCCCCTCCCTGGTGTTCCCCCCGGCGGCGCCCGGCTCCAGGGGCCAGGTGGTGGTGAGGGCGGCCGACAGCACCGGCAGCGCCCCGCGGGGCTCTGGCCGCCGGCTGGCCAGCGACCAGGCCGCCTCCTACGGCCACTCCCACGCCGAGACGGCCTCGGACACGCGGGCCCACCGCCACGGCCAGAAGAGGAAGGCGGAGGAGGCCAGCGAGGGAAGCGGCTGCGGCAGCGTGCAGATCCTGGAGGAGCTGTCGGCCCCCGCCGCCACCTACTCCACCCGCACGGTGGGCGGCGGGGGCGGGGGCACGGGGCAGTCCATCCCCCACTCGGCCACCACCACCAAGAGCAGCAGCTCCAACGGCGAGGGGGACTACCAGCTGGTGCAGCACGAGATCCTGTGCTCCATGGCCTGCAGCTACGAGGTGCTGGAGTTCCTGGGCAGGGGTACCTTCGGACAGGTGGCCAAGTGCTGGAAGAGGGGCACCAACGAGATAGTGGCCATCAAGATCCTCAAGAACCATCCCTCGTACGCGCGCCAGGGCCAGATCGAGGTACGCTCTCCTTCGTTTGGACTCCGTCCCCCCGACTGTACTCGCTCTGTTTGGGACGTGGGACTCAAACGTACGTGTTTGTGTTTTTTCACAGGTTGGTATCCTCAATCGCCTGAGTGCGGAGAATGCGGATGAGTACAACTTTGTGCGTTCGTACGAGTGCTTCCAACACAAGGGCCACACCTGCCTGGTGTTTGAGATGCTGGAGCAGAATCTGTACGACTTCCTGAAGCACAGCAAGTTCAGCCCTCTTCCCCTGCGCCACATCCGGCCCATCCTCCAGCAGGTCCGCCCCCCTGACCCGCCTTTGAGTCGTCCTTCACCTCGGTCGTCTCCGGTTCCTGTCCGTGGTGGTAGTGTGTAATCTTTGGTTCTATGTTGTTGTCGTCCAGGTGGCCACGGCCCTGATGAAGCTGAAGAGCTTGGGGCTGATCCACGCCGACCTGAAGCCAGAGAACATCATGCTGGTGGACCCCCTCAGACAGCCCTACCGGGTGAAGGTCATCGACTTCGGCTCCGCCAGCCACGTCTCCAAAGCCGTGTGCTCCACCTACCTGCAGTCCAGATACTACAGGTGTGTTGGTCAGGGCCGCGCCTTCCTCCTTGATTCAAGATATTCAATGAACTGGTTTTCAGTGACCAAATGATAGGAGCTAACCTGGAGCTATGCTATGCACTATGACGGTTTTTACACTTATCTAAAGAAACCCCTTAATGAGGGTTGGGGGGCTTGCCTCGGGACGGCTACAGCTAGCTTGTGGACATTTGGGATTGAACCGTGTACCTTTCGGCTAGGACTCTTCTAGCATAACAAACTATGTGCTGGACCGTGCTGGTTAGAGACTCAAGGTCCCCCCCCTGCTGGTTAGAGACTCAAGGTCCCCTCCCTGCTGGTTAGAGACTCAAGGTCCCCTCCCTGCTGGTTAGAGACTCAAGGTCCCCTCCCTGCTGGTTACAGAGACTCAAGGTCCCCCCCCTGCTGGTTACAGAGACTCAAGGTCCCCTCCCTGCTGGTTACAGACTCAAGGTCCCCTCCCTGCTGGTTACAGAGACTCAAGGTCCCCCCCCTGCTGGTTACAGAGACTCAAGGTCCCCTCCCTGCTGGTTACAGAGACTCAAGGTCCCCTCCCTGCTGGTTACAGAGACTCAAGGTCCCCTCCCTGCTGGTTACAGAGACTCAAGGTCCCCTCCCTGCTGGTTAGACTCAAGGTCCCCTCCCTGCTGGTTACAGAGACTCAAGGTCCCCTCCCTGCTGGTTACAGAGACTCAAGGTCCCCTCCCTGCTGGTTAGAGACTCAAGGTCCCCTCCCTGCTGGTTACAGAGACTCAAGGTCCCCCCCCTGCTGGTTACAGAGACTCAAGGTCCCCTCCCTGCTGGTTACAGAGACTCAAGGTCCCCTCCCTGCTGGTTACAGAGACTCAAGGTCCCCTCCCTGCTGGTTACAGAGACTCAAGGTCCCCTCCCTGCTGGTTACAGAGACTCAAGGTCCCCTCCCCGCTGGTTACAGAGACTCAAGGTCCCCTCCCTGCTGGTTACAGAGACTCAAGTTCCCAGTAGGCCTCAATGTTCCAGAAAGGGAGAAGTTGTGCCCCTTTGTCGTCAACAAAGGCAGCGATGAAGCCTGCGGTCGGCAAAACCGCAATCACAGCACAGCCAGAGTGACGCTGAGTGACGCTGGAAGCCAAGGGCACGTCTGTCATGTCTCGTGTTTTCTCAGAACAAATGAATATGCCCGCAATCTAAGAAATAATTCATCACACCACTTGCACATAAAAACAACATGTACGGATGTATTGAGATGTGGGGATTGGTGGGTGGGGGCTGTCCTCGTGTGTGTGTGTGTGTGTTTATATAGGAGCGCTGGCACTCACACAGAGTCGTACTCTAGCACATTATATCCCTCACAAGGATTGGTGCACACAAAGTGTCCCTCATGGATTGCACCAATGAGGGTGCTGTAGCTACGGTGTTGGCGTGGTGGACTCCACCTAACCCTCCGGTTGGTTCTGCAGGGCGCCAGAGATCATCCTCGGCCTGCCCTTCTGTGAGGCCATCGACATGTGGTCCCTGGGCTGTGTGATCGCTGAGCTGTTCCTGGGCTGGCCTCTGTACCCGGGAGCCTCCGAGTACGACCAGGTAGGTGCAGAGCGTCCACACGCCAACACCAAGACCCCGCTGACGTGTTGACTCATCCCCCAATGTGTGTGTGCAGTGCAAGGCTTTTTTACTGCGAGTGGTAATATGAACAAATATATAATGCAGAGTGAGCTTGTTAATACTCAGTTTACATAGATACATGTCAAAAGAGGATTATAAAATCGGATTAAAATGACACATTGTGATGCTACATCGAAATGACTGCCTCCATCTGAGAAGTATAGGATCATTGGAATGTTATTGGAAGTGATGATGTTTTTGTCCTGTCCCCCATAATGACATTCTGTCATTATGGGGGACATTGTGTTTGAAACTGCCCCAATGTTTCTCATTCTAGATATGAAAAAACAAGGTTTGGGTAGCCTAGGTTAGGGTGTGTTTACATTCAATTCAGATATTCCATTACTACATCTCTCAAGGCATCAAGTCCTATTAACAACTATTGGGTTGAAGATGTCTATTGTTCAGAACTAAAAACAGTTAGTATCTTCTGTTACCAATCCTCCTTGGGATTCAAAGCTCCAACTGCAGAGAGCTTGTTCCACAGTGGTGGAACAAGCTCTGTGCCATGTCAGGGTCACAGTCGCTCTCACCTGTTCAGAGTTCACCTAGACTCTACATAACCAGTCCCCCCCACCCACTATTGTATGTTGTACGTCCTGGTACTTAATGTACGCACTTAATGAATGTTGTATTTATTCATAGTACTTTAATGGTGTAGCATCTGCAGTAGCTAGCTATCACTGCTGTGTACGGGGAATGGGGTTAGCCTGGCGATTGTTAGTACTTGCACTTGGTTCTTTAAACATCTCTACTGTACCGATGGAGATATATTGTTTCACTTCTTATGACAAATGTACTTACTGTAAGTCGCTTTGGATAAAAGCGTCTGCGAAATGCCCTCAATGTAAATGTTTGTGTTTGTCCAGATCCGCTACATCTCCCAGACCCAGGGCCTGCCGGCAGAGTATCTGCTGAGCGCCGGCACAAAGACCAGTCGCTTCTTCAACCGCGGCACCGACTCCAGCTACCCCCTCTGGAGACTGAAGGTACATACAGACTCCAGCTACCCCCTCTGGAGACTGAAGGTACATACACAGACTCCAGCTACCCCCTCTGGAGACTGAAGGTACATACACAGACTCCAGCTACCCCCTCTGGAGACTGAAGGTACATACACAGACTCCAGCTACCCCCCCTGGAGACTGAAGGTACATACACAGACTCCAGCTACCCCCTCTGGAGACTCAAGGTACACTACCATTACATGGTACAGACTGAAGGTACACTACCATTACATGATACAGACTGAAGGTACACTACCATTACATGATACAGACTGAAGGTACACTACCATTACATGGTACAGACTGAAGGTACACTACCATTACATGATACAGACTGAAGGTACACTACCATTACATGATGCAGACTGAAGGTACACTACCATTACATGGTACAGACTGAAGGTACACTACCATTACATGATACAGACTGAAGGTACACTACCATTACATGATACAGACTGAAGGTACACTACCATTACATGATACAGACTGAAGGTACACTACCATTACATGATACAGACTGAAGGTACACTACCATTACATGATACAGACTGAAGGTACACTACCATTACATGATACAGACTGAAGGTACACTACCATTACATGATACAGACTGAAGGTACACTACCATTACATGATACAGACTGAAGGTACACTACCATTACATGATACAGACTGAAGGTACACTACCATTACATGATACAGACTGAAGGTACACTACCATTACATGATACAGACTCCAGCTACCCCCTCTGGAGGCTCAACGTACACTACCATTACATGATACACAGATACAGACTCCAGCTACCCCCTCTGAGACTGAAGGTACATACACAGACTCCAGCTACCCCCTCTGAGACTGAAGGTACATACACAGACTCCAGCTACCCCCTCTGGAGACTGAAGGTACACTACCATTACATGTCCATATGTTCCCTGTTGAGGGCTCGTGTGGACGAGTGTGGATGTCATATTTAGACCCACAGTGACACAGCTTTTATTATTATTCTAGAGGCTTTTCTCTTTTTTCAAATTAGGCCACCACACTCGTCATATTGTAGGACCCCGTTGTGGTTGTGTGCAACTATATTTCATAATGTTCTTGTGGTATTAGTCGATTTTATGTTTGCATATAAATCATCAAAATGTTTGCCTTGTTTGTTAAATGAGCAGCAACCCTCTTTGTTCCCTTCAGACTCCTTCAGAGCAGGAGGTGGAGCTGGGCATCAAGTCAAAGGAGGCCAGGAAGTACATCTTCAACTGTCTTGACGATATGATGCAGGTAGGCTCCCCTGCTCTTGGCACTGAGAGCGCTGTCCATCCGTCTCCATTATGCTCTTTTGTTCGTTCATGCCTTGTCAAACACGCTGACGCCCACCACGGCAGTAACCACGAATTGACCTTGTCTTTCCACTCCAAGGTCAACCTGTCTTCACACCTGGAGGGAACAGACATGCTGGCGGAGAAGGCCGACAGGCGGGAGTTCATCGACCTCTTGAAGAGGATGCTCCGATTGGACGCCGACAAGAGGATCACGCCCACAAAGACCCTGGGTCACCCCTTCGTCACCATGAGCCACCTCATGGATTACCCCCACAGCTCTCAGTGAGTGTCTATTAACATGTAGTACTACTAATACTACCAGTTACCCCCACAGCTCTCAGTGAGTGTCTATTAACATGTAGTACTACTAATACTACCAGTTACCCCCACAGCTCTCAGTGAGTGTCTATTAACATGTAGTACTACTAATACTACCAGTTACCCCCACAGCTCTCAGTGAGTGTCTATTAACATGTAGTACTACTAATACTACCAGTTACCCCCACAGCTCTCAGTGAGTGTCTATTAACATGTAGTACTACTAATACTACCAGTTACCCCCACAGCTCTCAGTGAGTCTCTATTAACATGTAGTACTACTAATACTACTAGTTACCCCCACAGCTCTCAGTGAGTGTATATTAACATGTAGTACTACTAATACTACCAGTTACCCCCACAGCTCTCAGTGAGTGTATATTAACATGTAGTACTACTAATACTACTAGTTACCCCCACAGCTCTCAGTGAGTGTATATTAACATGTAGTACTACTAATACTACTAGTTACCCCCACAGCTCTCAGTGAGTGTATATTAACAAGAAGTTCTGCTGATAATACTTGAATAGCCGTGAATAGAGATGTATGTTGCATTATAGTCTACTGGTTGGGTAGTTTGATCTGAGTTTGAATGTCTACCTGTAGCTTTCCTGGCACAAGATGTCCTCCTGCTCCTAAATGTCATCAACGTCCCTTCACGTGGTTCACTGGTATAAAGGGCCGTGTAGCAGCCTGGCTAACGCGTGTCTGTCTGTCCACCTCCAGTGTGAAGTCGTGCTTTCAGAACATGGAGATCTGCAAGAGACGGAGCTCCTCCTATGAAAGCAGCAAGTCCCTGTACTCCACCAACGCTGTCCCCAGTGCCTCCGCCGGCAACCTCACGGTCACCTTCAGCAGCCAGCTCAACCAGCACAACCAGGCACGCACCGCCCACACACACACACACACACACACACACACACACACACACACACACACACACACACACACACACACACACACACACACACACACACACACACACACACACACAGAATGACGCCGCCGTCCCAGGGCTAATCAGCTGGACTCTGCCCCCTCTCTCTCTCTCTCTCTCCACAACAGGTGCCTTCAGCAGCGGGGACGGTGCCTCTGCTCAACTACCAGCCGGCTCTGTACCAGCAGGCGACCATCAACATCCCTGGTCTGACCCAGCAGGGCGTCCCGCTGCAGACCCGCGGCGCCGGCCTGTGCAGCCAGGCCGAGCCCTTCCAGCAGACGCTCATCGTCTGCCCCCCCACCACCATCCAAGGTAGAGGAACCGAGCCCCCCCCGGAAACACACCTGTAGGTCTCTGTGAGAGCTGAGGGGCGGCGTGGGGCTCAGGAGGTAGAGCGGGTCGGCTGGTCACCACAAGGTCGCTGGTTCGATCCCCGGCTCCTCCTCCTAGCGGAGTGTGGAGGTGTCCCTGAGCGAGACGCCTCACCCTGACTGCTCCTGACCCGCTGGCTGTCGCCCTGAGGGGTCCACTCCGCCGTCGGTGTGTGAATGTGTGATGAACGGGTGAATGTCAGTCAACACTGTAGAGCGCTGTGGATAAGAGCGCTGTATAAATGAGGAGCATTTATTCATAGAAACACACTTAATGTCCAGACACTGAGGACCTTGTAAACGGTGTAGCTATTACTAGTATAATACTGCTATATACTATCTAATATATATATGTAATACTGACGCTGTATATGTAAAGGTGTACCCTGTGTGTCCGCTGAAGGCTCTGTGTTCTGGTTGGTTATACTATATAATATATATGTAATACTGACGCTGTATATGTAAAGGTGTACCCTGTGTGTCCGCTGAAGGCTCTGTGTTCTGGTTGGTTATACTATATAATATATATGTAATACTGACGCTGTATATGTAAAGGTGTACCCTGTGTGTCCGCTGAAGGCTCTGTGTTCTGGTTGCAGGGCTGCAGTCCTCCAACAAGAGTGGCGCCTACCCGGTGAGGATGGAGAACTCTGTGCCCATCGTACCTCAGAACCAGTCGGCCCAGTCACTGCAGATCCCGCCCAGCATGCTCACCCAGGTTGGTACTAGAAACCGGTCTCTCGTGGTGTTGAAGGGGCCATGACGGGCCACCAGGTGTGCTGTGATTAGCCGTTAAGCCGTTAAGCCTTTTTGGAAATCTGCCCCTTAAGACACCACAGCTGGGCGTGTCCACCTAGATGTGTGACGGATAGATGAGCAACGTCTGCTACTGTCCACTGGGTCGGCTGGTGGACTGATCTGTCCAGCACACATCTAGGTGGACATGCCTACTTTCTGCCCCTTGTGATGTCATAAGGGAAGATTTCCAAAACGGCTTGTAACGGCTAATCACACCACACCTGGTGGCACGTCATGGCACCTTTAAGCATAGCAGTGTGTTCAAACAAACCCGACGCAGAGTCAGGGTTTGAGTTTGAGTAAACAGATGCCACAACTTTCGCAAGTCATCAACGGCCACGGTTGTGTTTTTATTGGGTGTGGGGTTAAATAAAATCCTGTATGGCGCAAAAGCAGGGACTACGGACGTCCAGCATTATTGTGAGACTACTACTGCTCATCAACTTTGTAATCTGTGTATTTGGTGGCATATGGCTTTTGGTTTGTTTTGAAATACACAGGAAGTTTGAGTGTGATATTGTGCAATGGTACCCTCCAGAGTTTCATCATAGTGAAACCATTTCAAGGTAAACATCACAAAGCTAGTTTTACTGAAAATAATAAGAGTGGTTATGGGATGATTTGTAAACTGACACAATAAACTTCCCAATTGAAGTAAACTTTGATCGGTAAGATGAACTGATCGGTAAGATGATATGCTTTGACAACGGAAAGTGAGAAGATAACGTAGCGCTCACTTTCTGCCGAGGATGATCAAAACGGTTGTGAAAGCAGTTTTACCCTTTAACACGCCCACCACTGACTCAACTCATATTCCCCACACTGGCTCACGATTTCCTTTAAAATTCATAAATTACCTATCCGCCAAACCCTAGTAACAGTTAAAACACCTCACAGTGAGCTCTGATGCCCTATGAGGACAGCTGATAGGTGGCTCACCTGGACTGAAAGCTGATTGGTTGGTCATTGAGACGGTAGGGACATCTGTAGTGGATCATTTACTATTTTAAATGTAGACCGAACTGAACACACATTTCCAATCCATCGCCGTTTCTTTGCTGATTCGTCTGATTCAACACTCCTTTCAGAGTCGGGAGGTGAATGGAGAAATGTCTGCCTCCCTTTTTCAGATGGCCTGGATGCTCGTGGTTATCCACTGCTAGCGGTCTACTGCTATATTTCCTTCCTAACCCCGCCCTCAAGGAAATCCTCTTCCTAGGGATGTGGAAAAACCATAAGTCTCCAGGCTCTTTAACTGTACCCTAACCCTGTGCCCACATATCCTCCCCCACCCCACCCTCCCCACCCTAACTGTACCCTAACCCTGTGCCCACATGTCCTCCCTCCCTCCCCCTCCCCACCCCACCCTAACTGTACCCTAACCCTGTGCCCACATATCCTCCCCCTCCCCACCCCACCCTAACTGTACCCTAACCCTGTGCCCACATGTCCTCCCTCCCCACCCTCCCCCACCCCACCCTAACTGTACCCTAACCCTGTGCCCACATATCCTCCTCCCCCCCACCCCACCCTCCAACCCCACCCTCCCCCACCCCTCCCCACCCCACCCTAACTGTACCCTAACCCTGTGCCCACATGTCCTCCCTCCCCACCCTCCCCCACCCCACCCTAACTGTACCCTAACCCTGTGCCCACATATCCTCCTCCCCCCCACCCCACCCTCCAACCCCACCCTCCCCCACCCCTCCCCACCCCACCCTAACTGTACCCTAACCCTGTGCCCACATATCCTCCCCCACCCCACCCTCCCCACCCCACCCTAATTGTACCCTAACCCTGTGCCCACATATCCTCCCTCCCCCTCCCCACCCTAACTGTACCCTAACCCTGTGCCCACATATCCTCCCTCCCCCCCCTAGGGCTCCTGCACCCCCCTGATGGTGGCGACCCTACACCCTCCGTCTGCAGGCCTAGCCCCCCAGTACTCTCTGCCCTTAGGGCTGGGCCCCGGGGTGCCCCGGCCCACGCTGCTGGAGCATACAGCCACAGTGCTGGTAAAGCCCTCCGTGGGAGACGCGCGGGCGCACGCACCCCCCCCCCCCCCCCCCCAGCACCACTAACCGCGGCGTCACCCTGCTCCCCTCATTGACCTCTTCCCCTCCCCAGCACCTCCCTCTCACCCTGAGGCCCCGGCTCCTGGTGACATGCTGCCTCTCTCCCCCCTCTGCCTCCAGTCCCACTGCGTTGGGATACCCAGTAAAATATATAACTGCCTGCCAAAAAAATTATTGAAACGCGGGATAAGATTCCTTGTTGGAATAGCGCTACCAAAGGACTAGGAGCAGCGCTTCTACCCATTGTTAAACCGCTGCCGGCATTCTAACGATTCAGTCCACCGCTGTGGGATGCTGGCTGGTTGGGTGTCCCATCCTCCTCCTCCATCGCTCTCTCTCCTCATCCTCTCGTCCCCCATAGGTCTGCTGAACGCATGGAGCGCATGAGCGGCTGCCCCGGCCTTCGTTTTGCTTGCAGCTTCTTGTTCTCTGTCTGTCTTCCTCTCCCCCACCCCCCCACCCCCCCCGCTTCGCTGGAGGAGGGTGCAGGACGATTGAACTACACACACACACACACACACACACACACACACACACACACACACACACACACACACACACACACACACACACACACACACACACGGTGCCTCCGGGCACTTGACTCTGTGCGGTGGCCCCTCCCACCCGGTGGCATGCCCTTTCTCCTTCATGACAGCCGTCACCCTGCTGTCTGACTGCGGCCAACTCTAACTAACACTATTGTTGGGTGTGTTTTTTCCTCAAACAGGCACCGTGGTATTGTGTGTGTGTGTGTGCGTGTTGTGTTGTGAGTGTGTGTGGGGGGTGTTGTGTGTGTGGGGGGTGTTGTGTTGTGAGTGTGTGTGGGGGGTGTTGTTTTGCACGTGTAGGTCTTAGTCGAGGTCAGCTCAGTCAGTTGTCTGGGTGTCAAATGCTTTGCATGACAGAACTGGTCGCTGTGCCACAGGGCTCTGGACCAGAGGATGGCTGTTTTAAGGCTGTTGTAAGGCTGCTTTTGTGCTTCTTGACTGTAGAGGGGAACCGCCCCCGGGCGTCGGTCTCCGCCGCTGACGTCCACCCGTCTCTTAAGCATGGTTCAGTGTTGCCCGTTGCGGTGGTGAGGTCGCTGGCGCCCGCGGCGTGCGGTCGCCCGTCAGGACTCCCGTCCGTGTGACTTACGGTCGTCTCGTCTGTCTCTCTCGCCCACCGTCACCCCTCCCCCCCCCCCCAGCAGGCCTGGCCCACCGGCACCCAGCAGATCCTCATCCCGTCGTCGTGGCAACAGGTCCCGGGCGTGGCCATCCACAGCGCCGCCCACCCGGCGGCCGTGGGGGAGTCGCCGCTGGGCGTGCTCCACCCGGGCGCCGCCGCGCAGCAGCAGCACAGCTGGAGGTGGGTTTGGGAACGTCGACTCCTGGTGGACGTCATCGTTCGTTTGAATGAATCAGTTCGCCTCGGTCAGTTCGGCAAGAAGCGTTGTTTGTTCGTTTGTTCGCGTTTCCGGTAGCAGTGAATCACGGTTCTCAGTCACTGAGTCGGTCAGACTCGGCTCCTCCCTCGTTCTCGTTCAGTCGTGCAAACAGGCATCAATCAACACAACATTAACTCAGTTCCTTTTAGCTGAGGAGCGCTTCATGTTAGAATCAGGATGTTGTTGCCCGTCTGGCTCTCGTGACGTCTCAGTCCTCGAGTCTTCACCGCTAAACACAGTCAGTGAACGAACGGCGACTCGCGAGTCAGCGACTAGTGGGCGGAGCTGGGAGTCGAGTCTCGGAGAACGAACGAGACGAACTGAAACGGGGAATCAGGTCGGTTCGTTCGTGTTAAAGAGTCGTTCATTGTAACTGATCGGTTGGTGAACGAGCCATCACTAACGTTGTGTTTGTTGTCCACCAGGAGCACGGCCCAGACCCGGTCCCAGCCCGAGAGGAAGAAGGTTAAGGCCAGACGAGGAGAGAGCAGGAACAGGTACGGACCAAAACACACACCCATCCACAGTGAAACTGTGTTCTCAGGTGGATGCACTGAAGACTATTTAAATATCTCTTTTCAGAGGGTGGCAAACGCTAGATTAGTGTATCAGAGATGCAAACTCCTTTCAGCACAGTACAATGGCTGTTAGACCGAGTTTTCAGGCAGATGCAAATATACTTAAAAGTAACTAGAAATGAGCATGTAAAGCAAGTCTTATTAAAATGGTTTCAATGGGCAGCATTCACCCAGACCTCATAGTTGTGGCAGGGTTTCTATATTCATGCAATATTCTCACCTTTTTACCCCTTACCCGTTTGCATTCCTTGTGTACACTTCATGGCATAAACAGAATTTTCCGTCCCGTATAATAGACAGGATTTGTGCTGTTTCCAAGTGGGCAGACCTAATCAGTGTTAGAGTGTGAATGATGCTCACCACGCTGTTGGATCGTCCTCTTAAGCACTGGATCAATAACGACTCCATTAGAACCTCTCACTTAGATCTGTGTCTTAGCACAGAATCAAGAGCGTAATTTCAGACCAACAGTAAATACAGACGCCAGTAGAGCACGGAACTCAAACCCTTTCACTCCATCGTCTGTACAAATCTAAAATGCTTTCCTGTTGAACAGTGAGCAGAATGTGTCCGCGGGCTCACTGTGATCCCCTCTCCTCCTCCAGGGGTTTGTCCACGGCCTCGCTGCTCAGCAGCAGTGACGTGACGCCCGCCGTATTGTCCCAGCCAATCATCATCTCCGACACCCCCAGCCCTGCGGTCAGCATCATCACCATCCACAGCGACACGGACACGGAGGACGAGCGCAAGTTCCACCCCGCCAGGTCAGTCCCCCAACCGCCTTCACCTGTAGCACCCACCAAGACGGCCATACAGCTGGTTTGGACTAGACACACTAAGAGGGGTTTGTTAGGAGTGGAGTTAGTGTTGGAGGTAATGTTAGCGTTGGATTCTAGGTGGTGCTTTAAACCTAGTTTGGGTTAAGGTTAAACCTAGACATGGTAAGGGTTGTGGTCTAAACCATAAGTTAGGTTTCGGTGGTGCTCTGGGATACCAACCACTCAACCAACGGGGGCAGTTGTATCCTTGTTTACATCCACTAACCAGTCGTGTGTGTGTGTGTGTGTGTGTGTGTGTGTGTGTGTGTGTGTGTGTGTGTGTGTGTGTGTGTGTGTGTGTGTGTGTGTGTGTGTGTGTGTGTGTGTGTGTGTGTGTGTGTGTGTGTGTGTGTGTGTGTGTGTGTGTGTGCCTGCCTCAGTGTGAGCCTCAGTCAGAGGACCAACGTCATCAGCTGCGTGACGGTGCACGACTCGGACTCGTCCAACGCCAGCCCCCTGACCCCGCTGGGCCGCGGCCCACCGCCCTCCAGCGCGCCGTCCTCCCGCCACCACGCCCGCTCCCTGGCCGTGGTGGCGCCCTCCGTCAAGGCCCCGGGGCCCGACCGGCCCGCCGGGCCCCGCGCCCGCGCCGACACTGGTGGGTCTCAGACCAGTGACCGTACACTGGACCAGTGACTACACACTGGACCTGGGCTCAGACCAGTGACCGTACACTGGACCAGTGACCGCACACTGGACCAGTGACCGTACACTGGACCAGTGACCACACACTGGACCAGTGACCACACACTGGACCAGTGACCACACACTGGACCAGTGACCTTACACTGGACCAGTGACCGTACACTGGACCTGGGCTCAGACCAGTGACCGTACACTGGACCAGTGGCCACACACTGGACCAGTGACCGTACACTGGACCTGGGCTCAGACCAGTGACCGCACACTGGACCTGGGCTCAGACCAGTGACCGCACACTGGACCTGGGCTCAGACCAGTGACCACACACTGGACCAGTGACCATACACTGGACCTGGGCTCAGACCAGTGACCGTACACTGGACCAGTGACCGTACACTGGACCTGGGCTCAGACCAGTGACCGTACACTGGACCAGTGACCGTACACTGGACCTGGGCTCAGACCAGTGACCGTACACTGGACCAGTGACCGTACACTGGACCTGGGCTCAGACCAGTGACCGTACACTGGACCAGTGACCGTACACTGGGCCCAGACCAGTGACCGTACACTGGACCAGTGACCATACACTGGACCTGGGCTCAGACCAGTGACCGTACACTGGACCAGTGACCGTACACTGGACCTGGGCTCAGGTCCATTAGAGCAGTAAACCAGTGGTACGTTACATACACTGGACCTGGTCAGGGCTAAACCTGAACTGAGGCCATTGTAAGGTTTGTAACGTGCTGATTATCAATATCTGTATCTACATCTAAAACCATTAAAGAACTTCTTTTTGTGTTTGCGTGTTCATGCATTACTGTTAGATTAAACGATAAATAGGGTAGTATGTTGTACTGATCTCTTGATCCTTATTGGCTGCTGCGTCCTGTTGACTGAGCTCACTCCGCTGCGTTTGACCGTCTCCCCCCCAGTGAACTACATGAAGCCCAAGAGGTCTGCCAACCGCCAGCCCTGTGGCTCCCGCGATGACGCAGAGCGGCAGGGGGCCGTACCCAGCCAGTCCCACCCCCTCAACCTCAGCCAGGTCAGTCCTACACCCTCTGTACCCAATAGACCCTCTGTACCAGCCTAGACCCTCTGTACCCAATAGACCTTCTGTACCCAATAGACCCTCTGTACCCAATAGACCTTCTGTACCCAATAGACCCTCTGTACCCAATAGACCCTCTGTACCCAATAGACCCTCTGTACCAGCCTAGACCCTCTGTACCAGCCTAGACCCTCTGTACCAGCCTAGACCCTCTGTACCCAATAGACCCTCTGTACCCAAAAGACCCTCTGTACCCAAAAGACCCTCTGTACCCAAAAGACCCTCTGTACCCAATAGACCCTCTGTACCCAAAAGACCCTCTGTACCAGCCTAGACCCTCTGTACCAGCCTAGTCTTAGTGTTCATTCTGTCACTACTTCCCAACCAATGAGTTGTGTTAATTGACAGCTGCTGTGTTTTTCAGCACACTAGGGTTAGGGTTAAGGTTGGGTTAGGGTTAGGTTGGTATAGGGTTAGGGTTAGGTTGGTATAGGGTTAGGTTGGTATAGGGTTAGGTTGGTATAGGGTTAGGTTGGTATAGGGTTAGATTGGTATAGGGTTAGGGTTAGGTTGGTATAGGGTTAGGGGTAGGGTTAGGTTGGTATAGGGTTAGGGTTAGATTGGTATAGGGTTAGGTTGGTATAGGGTTAGGGTTAGGTTGGTATAGGGGTAGGGTTAGGGTTAGGTTGGTATAGGGGTAGGGTTAGGTTGGTATAGGGTTAGGGTTAGGTTGGTATAGGGGTAGGGTTAGTGTTAGGGTTAGGTTGGTGTAGGGTTAGGTTGGTATAGGGGTAGGGTTAGGGTTAGGTTGGTATAGGGGTAGGGTTAGGGGTAGGTTGGTATAGGGGTAGGGGTAGGGTTAGGTTGGTATAGGGTTAGGGGTAGGGTTAGGGTTAGGTTGGTATAGGGGTAGGGTTAGGGTTAGGTTGGTGTAGGGGTAGGGTTAGGGTTAGGTTGGTATAGGGTTGGTATAGGGTTAGGGGTATGGTTAGTGTTAGGTTGGTATAGGGTTAGGGTTAGGTTGGTATAGGGTTAGGTTGGTATAGGGTTAGGAGTAGGGTTAGGGTTAGGTTGGTATAGGGTTAGGTTGGTTTAGGGTTAGGTTGGTATAGGGTTAGGTTGGTATAGGGTTAGGGTTAGTGTTAGGTTGGTATAGGGTTAGGGTTAGGTTGGTATAGGGTTAGGAGTAGGGTTAGGGTTAGGTTGGTATAGGGTTAGGTTGGTTTAGGGTTAGGTTGGTATAGGGTTAGGGGAAGGGTTAGGGTTAGGTTAGTATATTTAACCTTGTGCCCTGTCCCTCATAGAGATCCTGTTTGTGTATGTGTGAATTAATACATTTTATTTTGTGTCAAACCACATAAATTGTCATTCTTTTCATTATTAAACCTCAGAGGTTACACTTTGACACTGATTTTCATTCTTATGTGTGACATTTCAGGAATAAATAGTCACGGAAATTTGCCAGAAACTCTTTTCTCAGAAAAGTCATTGAAATGTGTACGAACCCTATATACAATATAAAACAGAAACAATATAATAAGCGCTGTACATGGCGAGGGGAGTATTTTGGTGGTACTGGGTGGATGTATTCTATACATACGTTACTCTCAGTAAGTCTCTCTTGGGCTACTTGGTGCTCCAGGCCTGTGAAGCCTAACCTGGACTCTCTGTCTCTCTCTGTCTCTGTCTCTGTCTCTCTCTGTCTCTGTCTCTGTCTCTCTCTCTCTGTTTCTGTCTTTCTGTCTGTCTGTCTGTCTGTCTCTGTCTCTGTGTGTGTCTCTCTCTCTCTCTCTCTGTGTCTCTCTCTCTCTCTCTCTCTCAGGTCCAGCCGGTGGTGTCTTCATCCCAGGAGCGCCTGCGTGCGTCCCACCACCACCACCACTCTGCCTCCTCCTCCTCCTCCTCGTCCTCCTCCTCGTCCTCCTCCTCCTCCTCCTCCTCGTCCGCCCGGCGTCAGCAGACCTTCCTCCCCTCCTCCCACTTCAGCTTCCCGGACGCGTCGTCTCTGTCCGTGGCCCCGGGGCCCGGCCTGTACTCCTACCCTGCCTCCGCCGCTCTGTCCTCGGCCTCCCAGGCCATGGAGCAGCTGCTGGGCCACGCCGCCGCCGCCGCCGCCGCCGGCCACGGCCCCTCCCCGGCCGGCTACGCCGCCGCCGCCGCTGCCGCCGCCGCCGGCTACGCCAGCGCCACCTCGGCGCGCCGCGACGCCGCCGCCCGCAAGGACCAGGCGGCGGCCGGCCTGCTGCACGCCGCGCTGCCCGCCGCCTACCAGCACCCCTTCAGCGCCGCCGCGCCCTACGTCAGCGTCACGCCGCGCGCCGAGGCCTACGGGGCCTACCAGCTCAGCCCCCGACGCCTGCCGCAGTACCCCTACCTATAGGGGGTACCCCAGTACCCCCCTATAGGGGACCCCCTGTACCTCTACCTATAGGGGGGTACCCCTACCTATAGAGGGGACCCCTGTACCCCACTACCCCCCTATAGGGGACCCCCTGTACCCCAGTACACCTACCTATAGGGGGGACCCCTGCACCCCTGTACCCCCCTATAGGGGACCCCCTGTACCCCTACCTATAGGGGGTACCCCCCTGTACCCCTACCTATAGGGGGTACAGCTACCTATAGAGGGGTCCCCCTGTACCCCTACCTATAGGGGGTACACCTGTACCCCAGTACCCCTACCTATAGGGGATACCCCAGTACCTATAGGGGGGTACCCCTGTACCCCCTATAGAGGGGTCCCCCTATAGGTAGGGGTACAGGGGGACCCCTCTATAGGGGGTACAGGGGTATACCCTATAGGGGTACCTATAGGGGGGTCTTTCCAGTACCCTTACAAGCAGAGAGCTCCTCCCAGTACCCCTCCTTACCTGAATGCCCCAGCTCTGTACCCTAACCCCTAAAGAGGTCTGTCCTCCTGTACCCCCAGCCCTACAGTAAACCAGCCCTACCAGCCCTCCCAGTCCTACAGAGAGCTGCTCCAGGCCTCGAGGCCTACCTCACTGAGGGAGGCCTACCTCACTGAGGGAGGCCTACCTCACTGAGGGAGGCCAGCAGGAGGGCCTCTAGTGCAGGTCCGTGGTCAGGATGGAGGCACAGGGGTGATATCAACTATTAGACTGCTGCAGTTCACAAGGAGGAAACCCCTTTTCACCACAGCTACTTTTAAATGCTCCTTTTAAACTCATTTCTAATGTTTTATCCAATATTTTGCATTGTTTTACCTTGTATCGGTTTAATTATCCTTTGAGGAAGTGTGTTTAGTTTCTAACACCCTCTCTATTTTGTCCCTCCCCGTTTAATTCAGAAGTGGAATTTGGCGTTGTGGTAAATGTTTCTGTTTTGTTCAAGCTATAGGGCTTTCTGTGATAAGAGGAATACTTCCTATAACATGACACTTTGGCTCCGCCCTGAAGCCTTGCACAAAAGGCTTGAGCTGGCAAAAAAAAAAGTTTCCTTTTGTGACCCATGAGTTTAATGTGATGCACTAATCCCATGATATTTCCTGTGTTTTGGCTCATGTGTTTTGGCTGTATCACTACATTCATCACAAATAGTACTTATTTTATAATGCATAAATTATGTTTTTTGTCAGTGTGAGGTCGTTGGAAATGTATTCACTACCCGAGAGAAGTCCGTCTCTGCTGAAAAAGGCATTGATGGGACTGTGATGGTTGTTTTAATTTAAAAAATGCACATGTGATAATGTCACAATTAATGTACTAAGTGTTTTAGGAAGGGCGCATATGGACCTTATGCAATAGAAACATTTGAACTTCATCAACTGTGAGTGCTGAATGTATTTATCAAGTTAAACGTATAGTGATGGATTGCGTGCCCATCTTCAGGAACAAAGGAATCCTCAAGTTTTAACATGTAACGAAAATGGACTTGGGAAAGATTACTTACTGTACCCCTCCTCTACCCGACACTCCGACGATTACCAAAACGTCCTGGAAATACCTGCTGATCATTAGCCAGAGAATTGCTTTTTGTGAAGTATTTTCTAGAATACATTTATATAACATATGACTAGATTTCTTACTATTTTCCATGTTTTAGAAACTAGCTCATTATATTAACCGATATACTTTAGCTAGAACAACCCATTCTTTGATCCAACAGTACTAATGGATTCCGTGTAAGAGGCTGTAACGGCGTCATCTCGTACCGAAGCACACGCGTCTCACACCTGAATGATGCGTCCCATTAACATGCAAAGAACACGTACTAACACAAACTATTAAGTATTTTTAATCAGAAACTAATCTCATTTGTTGTAATCGTGTATTTATTTAACCATTCCCAATGAGTAGTACCATATTTGAATATACATGCAAAGGTTGCAAGTTGGATTTTTAAGTCTTACTCGGATGTATTGTGGTGAATGTAAACCACAGCTGCATCCTGTATAATATGATATCGCTCGTGATTATTGATGGGTTGTCTGTACACTTAACATAACGGATGCACACTTATCAGCTCTCGGTTGGAGGTACACATGGATTTAAGTTTTGTAATGGTGGGGCAGTCTTTGTCTGTGGTCAAGCAAGTTCCTCCTGGAATCCTGAAACGAAAGGCTTTTGGATTTGATCTCATCCCTATATGTTTGCATATGTCTTGCTGTTAAATGTATTTTTAGCTGTTTAAATCCCATCCTTCCATGGCATTGTTAAGAAGTTATCTGGTAGACTAATTCAGGGATAAGGTTTCAGTTCAAACTATCGTTACTGTTTTTCAATAAAATAACCTCAAGTCCAGTGGTTGGTTTATTTACAAACGGTTTGAGTCGTTTAGCAGATTGTTCTGTAACGTCATATTACTTTACTATTTCACTGCGTTTCCACACTAACTGATCTTACTAAGTAGCAGTAACAGTTTGTAATCTAAGGAAAGTTATTATGTAAACAGGTTTTGACCTGCTTTGTAATTAATGAAGCAGGTTATTGGGGATTAAATGATTGATTGAATTGATAACATTTTTGCCGGGATAAATAATATACCCTAACCATTAGGACTACCCTGGTAACCAACCACTGGCTGCGTCATGCAGCCCTTGTGTTGCCATTGTAGATAATGAGGGCCCTAAAGGGACTGCTTTCACTCGCTGATCTCCCTAAACACTTACCGTGAACACCTGACGGATGACTTTCCTTTATACCTTCAGGTACAAGCAACGTGAGGTGATTTTCTACTACATCCACCGGAGCCACCAAATGAAGAGCATGGAGAACTCAGAAAAGGTCCTGCCGAGCAGGGTAATTTATTCGTTACTATGAAAACTTACATTTTCACAGTTAACTGGAGCATGGAAATTTGCTTAAGAAAAACAAACACACACACGTACAGTGTGTGCGTACGTTATTCTAGAGAAAGGCCAGTCTTCTCTTTGTGGACATTTCTTATCCTTTAAAATTAGTTGATACACGGTAAAAGCCATCTGTACTAAATGCAACACACGAACAGTCAGTCGTAAGCAGCGACACTACGCTAACTGGACAGGTTATCAGAAAATAACAAGACTAGCTCAAGCTAGGTCTTATGAATTAAAATAAAAAAAAACAAGGTTGAACAGAACATCCTCCAGAACATGTTGGGTCTTGAGTGTCTTCTAATTTGGACCCAGATAAGACGCTAAGTCTCTATACCGGTCAGCTAAGCCAATTAAAAAGGTATTCCTTTTTAATTCCATCTCTGCAGACAGGGACTGTCTTGGCTCATGGGTTGATCAAGTGAGGCGAGTGGAGACGAGACTAGCATACTGATTGGATAGTCTTTGATCCGTGGAATAGAGTACATTTGGTCTGCAGTATGAGATGATGTATTTGCCCCAAAACACGAGGCGCCGTCAGCACACGCTGTGGTCGTGAAGAAGCTTACCTTTTTAAAACACATCAGTAGTGAAGTTGGGCAGCATTGCATTGTGTGTAAACACACATCACTGTCAAGACATTTGGTTTTTATATTGAACATATGAATGTACATTTTGTTTAAATTAAGATAACCTCAATTATGCATCATCTAAATAAATAAAAAGCTTCAGAAAGTACCCTCACTTCCAGAATGTATATGACCTCATCCAGATGTATGATTATGAAGTGTGGGTGGGGTAGGATTATTTTTAGATATGACTATGTGTACAAGATGGTAATAAAGCATACGGCATCATCTGTGCAATAGTTATCCATTAGAAATTGTAGATACAGTACAACAGCAGTTCTTTAATTGATTCAAAAATCAATGATGCAAACAATGTCGTTACTCTACATTAAGCTTGAGGTCTAACCATTTTTTTATTTTTAGAGGCAAAAGTACAAGGGTGGTATACATTGACTCAGCTAGTGATGGTACTTCCTGGAATAAACAACACATGAAGAAGATAAACAGCACGGTGCTGCAGTCAGCCCCAAGCAGAGTCAACAGATTACAATATGGACCCTTAAGGAACCCTTAATGAACCCATGAGCCAAAACCTTTTGCTGCTGCTGGGACGACTGAGAACTACAGAGTGGATCAAACGCGGTCCGCTCCTCTCAGCCTCGGGCCCTCCCGCCGGCCGCTGTCCGTCCTGGGGGGCCGCCTTCAGGCCCCACCTTCCAAAGTCTGCGTTGTTGTTGTTCATGGAAGTCGTCTTCGTGGCGGAGGTGGTGAAAGGGAGGGAGGGGGCAGGTGTGGTGGGGGGGGGGGGGGGGGTTCTGTCAGCATGTCAGCCTGGGCCAACCTCCCAGCTGGCCCTGGTGTGTGTCTCTCTGACTTGTAGTCCACTAGCCCGCGGTGACGCCAGGCGCCCCCCCCCTCACTCCTGGGCTATGCTCCTCAGAACGTACTTGACCGTGTAGGCGAAGGCGGCGAAGCCCACGATCACAAACAGGTTGGCCAGGGCCCCGCCCAGCAGTCCGTGGTTGCGATTGGCGTGCTGCATGCCGGGGGCGGGGTTGGCGCCGCCCAGGGGGGCGGGGCCCCCGTTGAGGGCGGGGTGGCCGTAGTGGGCGTGCTGAGGGTCGCCGTCGGGGACCACGTCAGGCAGGGGGAGGGGCTGGGTGCGGGCGCTCAGCTCCTCCTGGGCCTTCTGCTTCTGCTTCATCTCCTACAGGAGGAGGAGGAGGAGGAGAACGTCAGACTGGAAACAAGGAGCCAGAGCAGAGGGGGGGGGGGCAGGTTGGGAGAAGGTAGGACTGAAGTATAAAACTTACATCCACTACATCAGGGAAGAGTTCACAGAAGACTTTGTCCTTGAGGTTGAAGGCCAGACTTTGGGCGGACAGCTGTCTTTTCTAAATGAAACAAAAACAAAGACAGATGAAGCCTTTGTTCCCGGTCCACTGGTCTGGGGCCGTGCTCAGGGTGGGGTCCTCACTGTGTAGTCAGACGTCTCTATGGAGCCCAGAGTGGGCCCCTTCTCCACCATGAAGCTCAGCAGACCCGTGAGGATGGTGGACACGGACCAGGCCGGGTTCCACGTGTCCGGGTGGAAGTCTGTGATGGACAGACACAGCCTGCAGGGGGACAAGACGCTTAGACTGGAGACACGCTTCAGCCAATAGAAACAGACCATCGAACAAACCATACAAGTACAACAGATCTATGACCGTCGTACAGTCGTACAGCCCCCAGAGGCCCTACCTCGTGTTGCACTTGAAGCGTCCGTTGGGAGTGATCATGTAGATACTGGGGGGCTTGAAGGGGAACTCACGAGGGAAGATGAGCTTCCCGTGGTAATAACCTCCTGCGGGTCAGAGGTCACAAAGTCTGCTCAGAATGCAGAACAAAGCTACAAATATATATTGTTTGTTTAGGTCTCGAAAATCTCCAAAGTTTTTCATTTAAATAAATGTCTGTTCTGTCAGTCTATGGCTGAATGAGGTCACATGGTGAGTGGGTCTATGGCCCGCGGCCCGAGCCATCGCATTAGACTATTATGAACATCACTCAATGAGGCTGAGTCACTATCATGAATATCACTCAATGAGGCTGAGTCACTATTATGAACATCACTCAATGAGGCTGAGTCACTATCATGAACATCACTCAATGAGTCTGAGTCACTATCATGAATATCACTCAATGAGGCTGAGTCACTATTATGAACATCACTCAATGAGGCTGAGTCACTATTATGAACATCACTCAATGAGTCTGAGTCACTTCATCCAACAGTCTCAGTCGTCACTCACCCTCATATGGCGTTTTCTCAGGGCCTCTAACCACATAGTGCCTAAAGGGAGTACATCACGTTTATTATCAGCCCGTTTCGTACGGTTTGCATCAGAGAAATCAGAACAGAGGTGATAGTTGGTGGTACAGAATTAAATAATCACACATTTCTTATCACATACATCTAAATCAAACGTTATTGTGCAATCACTAGAGACATTCATGCAGCCGTTCCATATAAGTCAACGTGATAACAGTTGATCATTTGGACACTAATGAGTCTCCCTGTAACCTGTGATGAGCTCTTACCATTCCAGGATGTTGGAGGGCAGCGGCTCTGCACAGATGTAAGGCACCGGGTCCTTCTTTATCCGGAGGTAATCTTGTTTGAGTCTCTGAGTGGCTGTGGTTGGAGCTCTCTTGGTCCCGCTGCTGTTCATCTGGAGATGGACAGAGACACTTCAGTCACTCTCCACATACGAGCAGAGCCACACGGACCTGTTGGAGAGACGCCTTCTGAAATGGCGAGCAAAGGTCCATGTGTCCGTGGATCCACGGCTTACATCACCGCCATCCGACCTGTGACGCCCTACGGCATAACGAGAGGAGGCGGGCCCAGGCACAAGCTCCAAACAGGCGGAGTGGTTTCCTCCTAACGAACAAGGTGAGACCTGCCAGGATGTCTTAATGATTAACACGCTGGTACACAACACTAGTCTGACGTTCATTCACTCATTGATAATGCAGATAGCACAGAACTAGCCACAGGCCGCTACGATCGCATTACCACCTCTTCTCCCCCCCCGCTAGACCGGGCGCTAGACCTGGCGCCAGCGCAGCGTGGCCGGGTCGCGCTGCCAGGTGTGCTCCCACTCTAATCAGTGACCCCCCCCCCCCCCCCCCACTGTGGCCTGGCGTTTGGCAGCGCCGATCATTCCTATTGCCCATCGGGTGTTAGGAAATGTCTCGTCTTGTCTGTCGTCTTGTCACTGTCTGTTCACCGTGGGATAGTGAGAAACGTCTTCTGGAATGCTTTGTATGTCTACATGTGAAGTCATTGACAACAAAGCTGCCTTCGACTTTGATTCACTTTGTATGTCAGACTCAAATATACAGTGGGCCAAAATTAAAATCTTGGACAAAGTCGCGGGCCAAGTACGTTACATTAACATTACATAACTGGGGACATTGCATTATAACAGGTCCGCTGGTGGAATTGTTGTTGGGGGTGGTGGTACGGAATTACGGGCTGGCGGAGTTAACACTGAAATGCGATATGCTGGCGGGCCGGTTCTGATAGACATCAGATATTATCTCAGGGGCCAAATTAAGTTACACTGCGGGCCGGATTAGGCCCGCGGGCCTCGACTTCGACAGCTATGCGTTAACGAGGGGGAGGGAGCGGGGGAGGCTCGCATGCATTCAGGGAGTGCGGTTGAATTCCGGTAACCTTTATGCAATGAGGTTAGGTAGTGCAGCTCAGCCCCCCTACAGCCCCTTAACAACACCATTAAGACTCAGTACAAAGAGAGACACAGCCCTCTGAATAAACTTTGGGTTCCCAAAGAAAGAACGTATGTTTCGATTAATGCACGGGAAAATATGTTAATTACTAGTAGTCGCGTTCCTGCAGGCGTTGTAGTCGGGCTACACTGTAGGGATCATGTGGCTCTCATCTTATACAATAACCGAGGTTACATAGACCCCCCCGTAGAACCACAACCCTGCTCCTCTCATCTTTTGGCTCTTTTCTATTTGCCATCATGGACACACGGTGCTGCTGGTAGTCGAGGTAGAGTTGAACACCTCCACACGTTTCTTCTACAAGGACAATTTAAAGAAAGACGACATTTGGCGAACAATCGGTGCAGTCATCAGGTGAGTTTGCCAATGAAAACATCGACCCGTCAAATGACGGTTAAACGTGTACGTGTGCCCAATCCACCCGTGATGAGAACACACGCTGAGCGCTCCGTGTATTCTATATGCCCCCCTTACTTAAAACGTCTTCGCCGATAGGAGCGGAGGAGCTCTGCGGGATGAAAAGGTTAAACCGATACTGCACCTCTAGTGAGGGTCGGCATCTTTGTATCGGCTTTGGTTTCACAACAATCAACCTTCATCAGTACGAGGAGCGCTCGGTGAGGACGGAGTGTGTGAAGGGTCGCGTGTTTCACATAGCTCCGCTCCACGCACACACCGCCGGGCTGTCAACAAACAGAGGAGGAGGAGGAGAGGAGGACGACTTCCTCCTCCTGGTCGCTTGCGGCTCACGGAGCGAATAACAGCGAACGCGACCGGCGGGTCGTTGGTCTGCACCACGATCACGTACACGGGTCTTAAACACACGTCACTTTATTCGCATGGCAGTAAGAGGGCAGTCCGACCCCAGTCGGACCTCCGCCCGGCGGACGGCCGCTCGGCCCGAGGCCGCGGCTACGTTAGCCTCGGAGCTAGCGGGCGGCGGATGGCCGCTCCGCGGTCGACCCCCCGCGGGGCAGCGACCCCCCGCCCGGGACGCTCCGCACACACACCCACCTCTCCGGAGACCCCGACGTGGGAGGATATCGAGTGCTGTCGCCCGTCGTGGACCCGTCGTGTTCTTGTTAAATCCAGGAGGGTGAAACACAGCGTCGCCGATAACAACGACGTAGCTGGAATAACACCGTCCGCCGGAAGGGGAAGCGGGCCACTTCCGGTTGCTGTGCTCTTCCGTCACAGACAGCTGACTTCCGGAGTCAGCAGGTCTGTATGGATAACGCTCACATTATCCATAATTATGACCCAATCATCCAGATATGTTCCTGACCCAATCATCCAGATATGTTCCCATCACAGTGTTTTCAAAGAGCCAAAACCGTTTTTTTAATTATTATTTTGTTTGTAAACGTGGTAATTTGTCTTATATGATAGTCAACATAGTAATATATATATATATATATATATATATATATATATATATATATATTCCATGGCATCAGTTACTGAAATGAGTCCCCAATTTAGAAAGAAAATGTTTTTGTCTCCCCAAAAACACTATTGAACGTTCGACTCTCACTTTACTGCGCACGGAGGTGGCGTTCATTTTGTGACGTCAGAGTGACATCACGACCAAGGTGCCGCTTAGCATTCATATTTAGCATTTAGCATAAAATGTATATTTCGATTATTATTATATGTCGATTTAGTATTTAGATGTAGGCTATGTAGGCCTATAAAGATTTAGAATTCTATATAAAATGTATGTATAAGATATACAATGTAGATTTAGGATTTATATTTAACATAATTCGAATTTGACATATGTGGAAAAAGTGAAATTGCATTTTTTTTTCTTTTCATTCAAAGCTCGAGCTATATCTCATAACCACAACACAAATGTAATCATATAGGCTCTTATCTATGTTCTGTTTGATGCTTTTGAACTATTTTATGCTTCAAACATTCAGTGCCAATACCACAATAGTGTTAAAGGGGACATATTACACCACCAGGTGTGGTGTGATTAGCCGTTACAAGCCGTTTGGAAAATGTGCCTCTTCTGACATCACAAGTCCACCTAGCTGTGTGCTGATAGGTCAGTCCACCAGCCGACCCAGTGGACTGTAGCCAACGCTGCTCATCTGTCCGTCACACATCTAGGTGGACACGCCCACCTGTGATGTCAGAAGGGGCACATTTTGAAAACGGCTCGTAATGGCCAATCACACTCACACCTGGTGGTAGAATATGTCCCCTTTAAATAATCATTTTATTGCATTTTGGCATAACTTAACAATATGTAGATAGATTTTTTTTTATGAAATGTGTGTACCAACATTTAGGCCACATACATTCAAATAGATTTGGGACATTTGGTAATTCATCACAGCAAATAACAATGAAGGACAGTGACAGCAATCAGTGCAAAAAACATTGATGTAACAGACAATATGACATAAACTCAATGCATTGAGAGGTAATTGTTTTAGTAGGTAAATCAGGAATCATAGTTCAAATGTGTGTGTGTGTGTGTGTGTGTGTGTGTGTGTGTGTGTGTGTGTTCAGGGGAAGAGGGGGAGGGGTGGGTGAGCAAGTAAAAATGAACTGTAACAACAGTGCAACAATAGTGCAACAGGCTATTTGATAAGTATAGCGCTAAATGACAATGAGAATGCACGGATGCAGTAACAGGCAATACAAAGAGAGAATCAAACTTTTTGAGAAATACTTTATGTATTACGGAAATATAGGTTTAACCAGTGTGTGTGTGTGTGTGTGTGTGTGTGTGTGAGAGAGAGAGTGTACAATTAACTAGCAACACAGTGGAACACAATGTAACTAGTGCAACATCAACTTTTTGATTAATAAGATCAAGTAGTGTTAACAGACAATTAATATTTTGTAGCAAACTCTTCACAGACAGGCAATGGGCCACTTTGAGAACCACTGCCATAGATCACTGGCTCTTTAAAGCTTTTAAGTCAGTACATTATTGTGAATCAGTCTTGCAGCTGCACCTACAACGTTGGTCCATCGTTCAAATTGTAAAATGGCTTTCTCACTCAAACATAGCCATATGTAGGCTGATGGTGTTTCTAGGGGCAGAAATATACCAGGACGTATCGATTATGCTCTGAAATGACCAGTCTCATAGAATGCAAAAATAATTTATTATCACATTATCTATGACACATGAAATATGGAAAATGTCTTACATAATTTAGCATTTGGTCTTAAATGTAATGTCAAACCAATAAGTTATTTCCAGTGTTTTGAACTGACTGACTTCCATTGGGAAAACTATTACAGCTATATTTGTCAAACACGTTCATTAAAAGCTATACACAAATAGGTATTTGTATTTACAAAGTACATTCCACCTGCTTTACAAGTTGTTTCTGACTGTTTCTGACTGGCTGGAGAATCGTTCCCAACGTGGCTTGAAGCCTTACTCATCTCACCTGGTCTCGTCTTTTTTATTTTATTTCAAGAAACAGGCTAGTCTGACTTAATCAGGTGACAAGTCACTTGTTGACTGGTTGGCTGGGGACGCTAGGCTGTTTCTTGGCTGCGGCTGAACTGCAGGCTCCTTCTCCGGAGCTTCTCGGGCCGTAACGACGCGAGGAGAGAAAACTGGCGAAAGACGTCAACACGGGAGAAGTTACCTGTAACGGGGGAACAATGATGTCACCGCTAGGACGGCCAGCGCTGTGGCGGCAGAACCTTCAGTGCAGGTTGGGTTTGTGTCGCGGGCGTTTAGAGACCAACAACTGGAGACACACTGGAAACCCCACAGGAGAGCCAGAGCGATTAGAAAGGAAGAGCCAAACACACAGGACTGAAGCGGTCCTTGTTCTATGTGGTGATGGTGAGGTGTACCGGAGTCATAACCCAGAGGAGAACAGGAGGAACCCCAGGGAGAGAGTGGTGAGCATCAAGACCGTTCCTCCCTCATTATCATCATCCCTCATTATCATCATCATCATCATCATCATCTTATGTTCTGTTCTCCAGATCTCGTCACCCTCTGGTGAAAGCAAACGATTTGAGCAACATCAGCTACAAAACCAAAGAGTAACACTGCATGACTGCGGTTGTTGTGCAGCGCTATCTCGTTGTTTTGGGAAACAGATGAGTAGTAAACACGCCTTAATGATGTTGCCTCAACATTGATAGTGTGCTTTGAGAGTTCTCATCCTCATTTGGAAGTCCCTTTGAGAAAAAAGCATCAGCTTAATGATTCAATGTGACTGTACTGTTTGTACGTTACAACACTCTTCTTGAGGCCGTGGTCACTGAGAGCACGTGTATGAATCTCAATGTGCTTTATTTACGCCAAAGCTCGTTCCTCTGAACAACCAATTCATCTTTTAAGGTTTCTTGGCTTTCGGGTTTACCTGAGAATGTGTGGATAGCTTTGTTACACACCACCCATAGTTTCACATTCTGTGATCCAGTATTTCATTCAAATGATGATGATAATTCAAATGATAAGAAATATACATTTAAATCTCGACAGTACTGAACAAATTCCAGAGGGAAAGCCCCCTTCATTCTCGTGTGTGTGTGTGTGAGTGTGTGTCTGTTTGAGTGTGTGTCTGTGTGTGTGTGTTTGAGTGTGTGGTCGATAAGGGAGTGAGAGAAAGAGTGTGTGGCAGAGTGGAAAAGACCAAGAGTGTCAAAGGGAAAGAAGCCATTGTGACCCCCCCCCCCCCCCCCCGCTGTGATCCCAGACGCTCCACTCACTCTCTCCCGTCCCTCCTTGGGTTTAACCCTCCTGCTGCTCGCTGCGTCCCCTGTGGCGAGACAAGCACCGATTGGTCAGTCACTTCCTCTCAGAATGGAGGGAGAGGGCGGGTCAATAACCGTGAGACAGAGGGTGTGGACGGTAACGCTACGGCCCGGCTGGCAGGACCACACGGGTTCTACAGATTTAAAGGTGCCCTGACGTGCCACCAGGTGTGGTGTGATTGGCCGTTACGAGCCGTTCTGGAAATCTGCCCCTTCTGACATCACAGGTGGGCGTGTCCACCTAGATGTGTGACGGACAGATGAGCAGCATTTGCTACGGTCCACTGGGTCGGCTGGTGGACTGATCTGTCCAGGACACATCTAGGTGGACACGCCAACTTTCTGCCCCTTATGATGTCATAAAGGGCAGATTTCCAAAATGGCTTGTAACGGCTAATCACACCACACCTGGTGGCACGTCATGGCACCTTTAAGTAAAGCCTGAATGATACATGGAAGTACTGCTTTGAGGGATTTTTTGCCTGCGGCTTGACGTGGCAGCTGGTATTAACTGGTATTAACTGGTATTAACTATCACAAATGACGGCTTTGGAGTGATAGTTATGTTTTGCGAGCGTCGACCAGATGACATTCTCATTCTCAAACTTTTTAACCGTCAAACTAAATTTGACGGTTAAAAAAAACCCATCAATTCCTTTTTTGTAAAAGTCAACAAAGCTTTGGGTGAAGTTGGGAAGACATAAAGAGATGAGTAAGAAGCAGAAATGACAGCACAATCCGGAAGCTGGGTTAGTTTGCAAGAGTCTCTTTTCCTTTTATTTTCTGCTTTTAAGATTTCCCCCTTTGAGCGTTTTCTATTGACAAGGAACAAAAGTATCCCAATAATAAACTCCAACTTGCAGAGCTACACGACATTCCAGTAGTGTGGCAGGTTGTTATTTTGGAAGGAAATATATAGACATATTTAAAAGAGATCACAGTCAGAATAAACAGTTGAATGCTGAGAGGCAGGGAGCTACATTTGAGGTCAAACACCCAGAAGCATTGCTATGTACAGCGTTAGTTTTTTTTGTTATTTTAAAGCACCATTTACTATTCCTATGTTAAAACACACACCATGAGACACAACATCCAACATTGAGTTAAGGGCGAGTGCCCTGAACGGTTTGGTCACATCTCATCACACTCTAAGATTGAACCTACTTGCAGTACACTGAGCATTGGCATATTACCTGCTAATATATCCAACATGTTTTGAGCCTGTACCATATCTCTATTTCTTCTAATTTTATTATTATTAGTTTAGTTTTTTTTTTTTTTTACATATGATGAGTACATCCAGAGTGCATTATTACCTCTCTTTTCACATCACAAAGCAGGTAAAACGTTGTATTTACTGACATTTCTTTGTATATAAAAAAAGGTGAGATGTAGGACGGACGCGTTCCCTTTAGAGTCTTTGGCAGGAGGAAACAAACAGAAGAATCAACACAGCTGGCTGACATCTGGAGTAAGAAACAGAACATCTGAGCACATCAGAGATAAGAGCTGGGCTCACATGGACTGTCCCATGAGTTAAACCCCAAAGTGGAAATAAAGACATCATCAGAACCAGTGTGGTCCATGTGTTACTGAACAGCATCACTAAGCAAACCATAAGGAAAACAGCACCTCATCATGCTTGGAATGCAGATAATGTTGGCATTCACAAAGATTACTTTGATAAAGCATGCGTATTTTGGTCAGCGAAGTGAGCCAACTTCAGAAAATGTTCGTTATCGATGAGTAAAGTACACGGTAAGTTCAAGAGAGTGTTGAGGCCCTAGCTGGTCCCAGTCGGTGACGTGAGGCCACGAGGGCCACACAGCGACTCTGGATGACGTCTGTCACACTGAGCAGGGCAGTGCTCTTACACCTTAAGGGTTTGTGCTTGTTGTTCACTCTGTGTGTTACCCAAGCACGGCCTCAACATGGTCTCTGTTGATTAGCAAACCACAGGAGTTGTGGAATCAATGACATGGACCAATGATAACATTATCTATGGCTGATGAGCAAATAATATAATAAATAACCAATTTGAGTCTTTCCAGACATAGTAAACATCGCTGTGGCAGGCGTTTAGTAGGACTAGACACTGAGCAGCAGCTTAAACACATCAGAATATGTATGGTTAATACTAATATTAATACTAATAATATGTATGGTTAATACTCTGTCCCAAGGACTGCTGCTGTACCGATTCCTATTGTAGGTTCTGTTTGCGACTATCATTAAAGAATGATATCACTGATTCATTACTGATGTTGAGTGATTATTTACTTTGGAACAATCAGTGAACAAACAAATGTTTGTTCACTGATTGTCCCAAAAATGTAATAACTAAACTTTTCTATGTATGCACTAAAGGATATAAAGACGTTGAGTTTAAACATCTTATCAGCTAACATGGTGTCCTGCAAAGTATAAAAAAATAAGAACTTATTTACTGCATTGCACATCCTCCAGGCAGAACAACAACATCAATAAAAAAACAGACAAGAGAGACGATGATTTCCGCTGAACAGACGTGACAGAAGACGAAACAAGCACAAACAAACAAAAAAACTCAAAAGATAATACTGCCGTTAGATAGAAAAGTGCACATTTGTTTTGTACATAAAGGTATACATGACAACATCATAGCTTTTAACTCTGTCTCTCAGTATTCTTAGACACATGCACTCATTTACTCTCTCTCTCATTCTCACTCTTTCTCTCTCGTCTCATCACATCGTGGGTATATGGTGAAGCAGCCTCACCCCGGACAACCCATTACCATCATCAGCGTCACCGTTTGGAACACTAACCTCTGGATCCGCTCAATGCACAGTAACCATCAGCCCTAACCCTCCTGCACCACTCCGTTCTCTCTCTATAAACGCCTCAGCGTCACCTCATGCCACATTACAGTTTCAAGACTGACCATAGAAGTCCTAAATCTATCTATATATAAGAAACCCCTCCCATGTCTTGTGTATTATGGATGTGTATACATCATTATATATATACACACAGAGTAGCACATAAACTTATTCAGAGATGACCGTTGTAATTCATGGTGAACCAAAAGTAGGAGTCTGGGTGTCTGAGCTGTGTTCACTTCCAGCCGAAAGGCTCCTGGGCCCGTCTCCCTGCTGGCGCTAGCCTACCCCCTGAGTGGAGTCTAGAACTACTGTGAGTATGTGAGCGTCTCCAGAATGACGGTGTTGTTAAGTGCAACGGGAAGAACCCAGTGTCCCAGAAGGGGAAGACGATGCAGGGTCAGCACAGCGCCAGCAGACAGAACTGATCTCGATCCCAGAGCAGCCGTCGTTAAACTGTTTTGTGCGTGTCTAGCGCAGTAGTAAGCAAACACAGAGTTGGTAATAGCGAAGCAGAAAAGCAAGTTGTGTTAAAAGGGGGGAAAAAAACGAGGTGGTGACCAGACACACGGGACGCCCACGTGGGAGTCGGGGGGAAGTGTCTCACAATAAAAGCCTTCAAGTTTTTCACGAAGTTGCCTCTGAGCCACAGAACTTGGACCCGTCCCTCTCCACTGACGGAGGAGGAGGGACGAGACGTGTCCCCGTGCTGGGGGGCGACTTCCTCTACACTGCTGAACACCACGGGGGGCGTCGGGGAATAAATACAAGGACTGGGAAGCTGCTGCTAACGGCGCCCCCTAGCTCTCCTCGATGGTGAGGCAGATGAACTCCTGAATGCACTTCCTGTACTGCTGCTCAGTGGGGCTGGCCCCGAGGTATTGACCTGGCTGGCCCAGTGGCGGCTCCGCCTCCCGCATCTCCTCGTTCATCCGCGCCAGACGCAACCTGGAGGAGAGGAGACAAGATGGCGGCGGTGAGGGGGAGGAGAGGAGACAAGAGGGCGGCGGTGAGGGGGAGGAGAGGAGACAAGAGGGGGAGGAGAGGAGACAAGAGGGCGGCGGTGAGGGGGAGGAGAGGAGACAAGAGGGCGGCGGTGAGGGGGAGGACAGCGCCACATCAGCGGCGGTGAGTCAAGTGCCGCTGCGGGCGATCGAGCTCTCGTTCACTCTCCCAAACAATATGAAAGCACAAGTTTTCAACGGTTCATTCATTTCCCGACCCTCACGCAAAACAACACACGAGGACAAACGTCTTAAACGACCCCACGACGCTGGTGCACTTTACACTTTACTGCACCTCTTTACTTATTACTACCACTGCTTTAGTTTCTCTACTTATTATTACTTACTTTATTTTTGCATATTTTTATTTACTTATTTGTACATATTTTTATTTGTACTTATCTTATTTACTTGTTCTTGTATGGTCGCCGCTATGTGACTGTAGAGGAACCAAGCCTAAGAACCGTTCTCTTGTGTCCCGTAATAAGACGTAATAATAAGACGTAATAATAAGACGTAATAAGACGTAATAATAAGACGTAATAATAAGACGTAATAAGACGTAATAATAAGACGTAATAAGACGTAATAATAAGACGTAATAAAGTAAGTGTGACTCACAGGGTGACGATGTCGGCGTTGGCGGCCTGGACGGCGATGGTCAGAGGGTCGTGACCTTGCTCGTCCACCTCGGACTGGGACGCCCCACGCTTCAGGAACAGACACACCTGTCTGTGGAGAGAGAGAGAGACAGGTAAAGGGTGTGGAGGATACAGGGAGAGAGAGACAGGTAAAGGGTGTGGAGATACAGGGAGAGAGAGAGAGACAGGTAAAGGGTGTGGAGATACAGGGAGAGAGAGACAGGTAAAGGGTGTGGAGATACAGGGAGAGAGAGAGAGACAGATAAAGGGTGTGGAGATACAGGGAGAGAGAGACAGGTAAAGGGTGTGGAGATACAGGGAGAGAGAGAGAGACAGGTAAAGGGTGTGGAGATACAGGGAGAGAGAGACAGGTAAAGGGTGTGGAGGATACAGGGAGAGAGAGACAGGTAAAGGGTGTGGAGATACAGGGAGAGAGAGAGAGAGACAGGTAAAGGGTGTGGAGATACAGGGAGAGAGAGAGAGAGAGACAGGTAAAGGGTGTGGAGATACAGGGAGAGAGACAGGTAAAGGGTGTGGAGATACAGGGAGAGAGAGAGACAGGTAAAGGGTGTTGAGATACAGGGAGAGAGAGAGAGACAGGTAAAGGGTGTGGAGATACAGGGAGAGAGAGAGAGAGACAGATAAAGGGTGTGGAGATACAGGGAGAGAGAGACAGGTAAAGGGTGTGGAGATACAGGGAGAGAGAGAGAGACAGGTAAAGGGTGTGGAGATACAGGGAGAGAGAGACAGGTAAAGGGTGTGGAGGATACAGGGAGAGAGAGACAGGTAAAGGGTGTGGAGATACAGGGAGAGAGAGAGAGAGACAGGTAAAGGGTGTGGAGATACAGGGAGAGAGAGAGAGAGACAGGTAAAGGGTGTGGAGATACAGGGAGAGAGAGAGAGACAGATAAAGGGTGTGGAGATACAGGGAGAGAGAGACAGGTAAAGGGTGTGGAGATACAGGGAGAGAGAGAGACAGGTAAAGGGTGTGGAGGATACAGGGAGAGAGAGACAGGTAAAGGGTGTGGAGGATACAGGGAGAGAGAGACAGGTAAACGTCAACAAGTGAAGCATGCAGCGGTGAGGGATATAGGATCCAAAACATGTTTTCTATTGAAACCAAGATGAGTGAAAAGGCCTAAACGTACTGTTACTGTACTATACAGTAATACTGACGAATTACATAGTACAGTAATACGTCAGTATTACTGTAGAGTACAGTAATACTAACGTGTTACTGTACTATACAGTAATACTGACGTATTACATAGTACAGTAATACGTCAGTATTACTGTATAGTACAGTAATACTAACGTGTTAGTAATACTAACGTATTACTGTACAGTAATACTAATGTATTACTGTAGAGTACAGTAATACTAACGTGTTACTGTATAGTACAGTAATACATTATATACATAATACATAATACATACATTATACATAATACAGTATGTACATTACTATACTACTAACGTATTACTGTACAGTAATACTAATGTATTACTGTAGAGTACAGTAATACTAACGTGTTACTGTATAGTACAGTAATACATTAGTATTACTGTATAGTACAGTAATACTAATGTATTACTGTATAGTACAGTAATACCAACGTGTTACTGTCTCCAGTGTTGTGGCTAAAGGCGCTAAAGGACCGGTGCTCATTCATTCCTCTA
>NC_140272.1:20474478-20484478 GCF_964030765.1 Micromesistius poutassou
CAGGTGAGTACCAACGTGCACCTGTCCACCTGGACTCACCATCTGCTGCTCTGTCCTCTCTCTCTCTCTCTCTCTCTCGCTCTCTGTGTTTCTCTCTCTCTCTCTCTCTCTCTCTCTCTCTCTCTCTCTCTCTCTCTCTCTCTCTCTCTCTCTCTCTCTCTCTCTCTCTCTCTCTCTCTCTAGCCGGTGGAACAGGCCATGATAAGGAGTCACAATCATGTTCACCTGCTGATGTTATTAACTGACAACACAACCTCTCTGGTATCAATAAAGTACATCTCATCCTGATACAATACAAGGCCTTGTCTAATCTAATCTAATCTAATCTAATCTAATCCTAACGTGACCCCAGGTCCTCCACCAGGTCCTCCACCAGGTCCTCCACCAGGTCCTCACCGGTGGATCCCAGAGCACTCGATGCAGAGCAGCACCCCCAGGTTGATGGAGGTCCAGCAGGGCGCCGTCTGGCTGCAGTCTGAGCACAGCTCGTTACCGGGCAGACTCTGGACCCTCTGCAGGAGGCTCTCTCCCCCCCCCCTCACCCCCCGCTCCCCCGCCCGCTCCCCCCCGCGGCCCCCCCCCGGCTCGCTGGCCGAGTCGATGCTGCTGGTGGAGGGCGAGGCGGTGCGGTCCAGACGCTGTCAGACGGAGAGGGGGGGTCAGACTCACTGGGTCCACTGGTGGAACACCAGTACATTTACAATAGGCTCCAATAGATACTGGGTCCACTGGTGGAACACCAGTACATTTACAATAGGCTCCAATAGATACTGGGTCCACTGGTGGAACACCAGTACATTTACAATAGGCTCCAATAGATACTGGGTTCACTCCATAGATGAACCTTGGATACATTCTCTCCCAATTCAAGCTGCTGTAGGTGACATGTTATTATTACAGTATTATTACAGTATTATTACAGTGTTGTTTCACTATTATTACAGTGTTATTACAGCTGGGAGGTAGCACGGTGTGTGTGTGTGTGTGTGTGTGTGTGTGTGTGTGTACCTCTATATAGTAGTTGTCTGTGATCTCTCTGTATGCAGAGGCGATGCTGGCCTGCACAGCCTGGATCCACGCCTGGCGCAGTTTCTCAGACTCGGCCTGCAGCATACAGCTCCTAACACGGTGGTAGACCGACCATGAGTTATATAACATAACAACACAATAACATAACACAATAACATAACAACACAATAACATAACAACACAATAACATAACACAATAACATAACAACACAATAACATAACACAATAACATAACACAATAACATAACACCACAATAACATAACAACACAATCAACGCCAGCGACACGGGGTTAGACCCCACCATGAGTTATATAACATAACACAATAACATAACAACACAATAACATAACACAATAACATAACAACACAATAACATAACACAATAACATAACAACACAATCAACGCAGCACGCTAACACTGCTACGTGTCTCAAAGGCTACAAGCTAACTGTTAGCAAAATAAATCAAACAATGAACACAAAATATTTTATTCATTTTATTTTTATTTTATACAGGAGAGTCCTAAAAATAAAAGTTTAATTAAATAAGACAACATAAGCAACACTATGTAGAAAGTGTACATCTGCAGAAGGTGTGTGTAAAGCTACAGAGTGTGTGCGGTGCCCGGGGCGTGTCTCTCTGTAAGACCTACAGGTCCTACGATGGACTCACTTTGTAGGAGACACCACCTCGAAGCAGAAGCGGCGCTCGTTGTCCTCGCTGGGCTTCACTGAACACAAGCGGAGGTCCTCCACCACCACGGTCAGAGAGTCCTGGACACAAGAGGCTGTCAGCTTCTGGGGCTCTGAGGCCACGTTGATGGTCCAAATAACCAAGCTCACTTTACCTTGAGTTTCTTCTGGTAAACCAGTTGGCTGTTCTGAATGGAAAACCATCGCCTGAAAAGGAAGGAGGAAAAGACTTGAGTAAAAGAGGGAAATATTGGCTTGAAATGAGGAGGTGATGTTTATTCAAAGGGTACTCCTGAAATACATGAAACGAACGCTGTACGCTTTCGGGAACTTACATGTTATGTACGACAAACCATAGTTTCATTATTTTCCATTTCTGCTTTTAATTAATGATTGTCTCAGGGCAGTAGAGCTTTTATCTGATTCTGTTTCCTTATTTGACAGCATAAAAAATCTAAATGATTCTAGCCATGACGGTGATTTAAAATCCAACGGAGCAGAAGTTTAGAGTCCATCTACAGCGTCTCAATGCACGGTGATGTTTCACTATTATTACAGTATTATTACAGTATTATCACAGTATTATTACAGTGTTGTTTCACTATTATTACAGTATTATTACAGTATTATCACAGTATTATCACAGTATTATTACAGTGTTGTTTCACTATTATTACAGTGTTATTACAGTGTTGTTTCACTATTATTACAGTGTTGATGATTCTAGCCATGACGGTGATTTAAAATAGAGCAGGAGTTCAGAGTCCATCTCCAGCGTCTCAGTGCACGGTGATGTTTCACTATTATCACAGTGTTATTACAGTGATGTTTCACTATTATCACAGTGTTATTACAGTGATGTTTCACTATTATCACAGTGTTATTACAGTGATGTTTCACTATTATCACAGTATTATTACAGTGTTGTTTCACTATTATCACAGTGTTATTACAGTGATGTTTCACTATTATCACAGTGTTATTACAGTGATGTTTCACTATTATCACAGTGTTATTACAGTGATGTTTCACTATTATCACAGTATTATTACAGTGTTGTTTCACTATTATCACAGTGTTATTACAGTGTTGTTTCACTATTATCACAGTGTTATCACAGTGTTATTACAGTGTTGTTTCACTATTATCACAGTGTTATCACAGTGTTGCTTCACTATTATCACAGTGTTATTACAGTGTTTCACTATTATCACAGTGTTATCACAGTGTTGCTTCACTATTATCACAGTGTTATTACAGTGTTTCACTATTATCACAGTGTTATCACAGTGTTGTTTCACTATTATCACAGTGTTATCACAGTGTTGCTTCACTATTATCACAGTGTTATTACAGTGTTGTTTCACTATTATCACAGTGTTATCACAGTGTTATTACAGTGTTGTTTCACTATTATCACAGTGTTATCACAGTGTTATTACAGTGTTGTTTCACTATTATCACAGTGTTATTACAGTGTTGTTTCACTATTATCACAGTGTTATCACAGTGTTATTACAGTGTTGGAAGGAGCAGGAGTTCAGAGTCCATCTCCAGCGTCTCAGTGCACGGCGGTCCTCTCACCTGTTCCAGGTCTTGAAGGCGTTGCTGGCTCTCTTGAACAGGTAGCCCTCCATCACCACGCCGTTAGGAGCGTCCACGTTGAACTCCACCTTCGTGTCATCGTAGGAGAAGTCCTGCCAGACACACACACACACACACACACACTTTAGTTAGGGGCGTAGAACTAGCTTTACTGAGCATTGTACTATGCTCAACACAATCAGACACTAACCCCAAACAGATATACATTGAATCATGCATTTACCCATTATTAAAAAATAACCTTGATATGAGCCAGAAAGACAATAACCTGTTTTAAACTACATAAAGCTATAAAGTTTAAGTGATGTCATTAAAACACACACAACCTCTAATGCTGGTCCAATCAAAATACATTTGTTGTAAGAGTTGTTCATGTTTATGTACTGTACATATAGTAGCATTGCCTATTGTTCATGTTTATGTACTGTACATATAGTAGCATTGCCTATTGTTCATGTTTATGTACTGTACATATAGTAGCATTGCCTATTGTCCACGGCCCCTGACCTTAAGTGTCTTTAGCACAAACAAGCCTCTAGGTCTGTAGTCTCCTTCTGACCATTTGTCTGATGACTACAAGCCCAGCATGACGCCTCAAACCTCGACCTGAGAGCACAGTCTGTTTTCTTAACACTTTTCTGCTCTGGAATGTAGTAATGCTAGTGAATGGACACACACCACCTGCCCAGTGGAAAAGAAACACAAAATGGGCTCGATTCAATTGTCAGCTAAGGCTTATGTTTCACTCTCCCAATGAAAGTATCCGATTTTCCGAGAAAGACCGTACCATATGGCACACACACGGACGCGCACACACACACACACACACACACACACACACACACACACACACACACACACACACACACACACACACACACACACACACACACACACACACACACACACACACAAATACACATGTGTGCACTAGAAACACAATAAATCCACCATTACATTAAACAAGCTACAACAACTTGTTTCTGAGAGTACTGTTGTGTAACTGCCATGATCATACACGTAGGCGACTACAGAATGCGTATTATTATTGCAGTCGTAATTATTTTCGTGAAGAGCGCAATGTGATCATTGATGCGTGCAAAACGGCTCAAAATACAATTGATTCATAGCCCGTTATTGGGTATGTTAAATAACAGTACAAGGAAGAACTGGCCAAAGGGTTAATGTATAAGACAGGTCTGCTCCCCCGCCGCGCGGCCGTCTCGACTCAGCAGGTGATCCGAGGTCTCCACATCAACACGGTAACGTAAACATACCAGCACATACCAGCACATACCAGGACAAACCAGCATAGGCACACCAAGCCGCTTCTCTCCACCGATCTCTTCAATCAACCGAAGTTATGCTGTTTTTTTAGTTTTTTTTAGTTTAGGCCTATTTATTTAATTACATGGCAAAACAATCGGAGAAAAAATGAATAATTGTTGCAATGTTTAGATTCAGGATAGGCGGCCTATCACGGCTCACGTAACACCCGCATATTGCACAATAACACACCTTAATTAATAACTAAACGTTATGATGGAACTTTCCATTCTTTTCCATGATTCTCACCAGTTTACAGTGCAGCCTTTCGAACATCCTCATCTTCACGACCGCGGAATCCAGAAGCATATTGACCACAACAATGGTTTCAATGACTTGAAAACCAAAAAAAAAAAAGTAGATCGCCTCGTTAGATAAAATCTAATCAATAATCGCGCCGCCGCGTTCCTTAAAGTTTCTGCCGCAGAGGTCCCTCCGCACTGCGCGAGCGCATCGCTTCCCCGAGTGCCCCCTGTCACCCGCAGCACGCGGCCGCTTTCTCTGTCGTGCTCGCGCCTTCTGTGTGTCGCGTGCCGGTACTCGGGGACGCGCGGGAGCTCATTATCATACAGCTGTCGATTTACATATCATTTACATATCATACATTACACATACCAACAAATCAACAAACATCCACCTTCCACCAACCGGGTGGCTTAAACGCTGCTGTACACTGTCGGCTACACAACCCCACCCGCACAACCCCACCCACACAACCCCACCCCACCCCACCCACACAACCCCACCCACACAACCCCACCCGCCATAAGCCCCGGGCTACACACAACCCCACCCACACAACCCCACCCGCCATAAGCCCCGGGCTACACACAACCCCACCCACACAACCCCCCCCCATAAGGTGAGGTGGCGTCCATTAGGAAGAGTCTCCATCTGTCCTTACAGTCCAGCAGCCTTTGTTGTTTAATGAAGGGGACATTATCCCCTGACACCAACACATTATCCCCTGACACCAACACATTATCCCCTGACACCAACCCCCCCTCGTCCTTCAGTCTCCACCAAGCTGGAACTGTTGAAGTGTCAGAAACTAGGCTATAGTTTTAGACACTGTTATTTTTTTAACTTACTCTAGTTTTACTTATTTCACATCTAGGCTATATTCTTATATATTCTAGGCTATATTCTTCGATTCAACTTGACTTCAAACACATCGGATGGCAAAGATAAACAGAGTGAACTACGAGTCGGAGACTTCTTCTGATCTAAAGCCGTGAAGTTAGACTGGTTTCAACAAACAACGTTATTCAATCTGTCTGATGTGTTCTGTCTACGCCTCTGTTAGTGGAGAGGCCTGTCCACCAATCACACGTGGGGGGGGGGGGGGGGGAGGAAAGTAAAAGCAACCATCCCCAAGGGAGCCACAATGAAGTCTGAGACAAAGAAGACTTAAAGTGACTTAAAGGGAGAGAGAGGGGAGAGTGAGGGGAGAGAGAGGGGAGAGAGGAGAGGAGAGTGAGGGGAGAGAGAGGGGAGAGAGAGGGGAGAGAGAGGGGCGAGAGAGGGGCAAGAGAGGCGAGAGAGAGGGGAGAGTGAGGGGAGAGAGAGGGGAGAGAGGAGAGGAGAGTGAGGGGAGAGAGAGGGGAGAGAGAGGGGCGAGAGAGGGGAGAGAGAGGGGCGAGAGGGGGGCTACAGCAGAGCGTGAGAATGAGACGCAGAGAGGAAGACGAGAAGATAAGGCAGAGGGAAGTTAAATTAGTTATATGCTGCTGGAAATAATTCTTGTTGAGCAAAAGGTTGTGCTGGCGACCTGTGATGACAGAGGAGATAAGGAGATAAGGAGACAAGGAGACAAGGAGACAAGGAGACTGGAGAGCAGGTTCCAGCTCAGCGGTCACACCACTCCTAAAGTGTGGCGCTTTAGCAGAAGCACAAGGGGGTTATTCTTTATTGCTTCTTAATTCTTAATTCATGTGTAGTCATTACTACCTTTATCAAGGGTCTAATCCCACAGCTCCCTCGTTAGGGGAACGTTGCAATGGAATGAAGAATGTATAATTCATAATCACAAGTCTGGCTCACAACATTTGCATACTAGATAAGGGGTTTGCATTTCAAAGAGTTTAGACACAATCTGTGCTCACTCAAATTCCGTACAATAAATCCCCATGGCGACGATGTCTCTAGATTATTTTAAATCATTTATTCTTTGCCTCATATCTCTTCTTTAGAGCTTTTGGGGCGAAGGTTTCACTTCAGGAAACTTTTCCGAAAAATGTGTTCTTAACCAAATGAAGCGAAGAAACGGGAGAACAAAAAGTCTCTGTTGTAGAACACAAACTGAAAGTTATTTGACGAGCTTAAGGGTGAAACGTCTGTTCTACTCGGTTATTTTCCTTAATAGTAAATTATTAATTGGAAACGTCTTCTTGTTATTAAAGCAACAAAAACTGTGTTACAGTTCTTCACATATTTATTTCACCATCTCCCCTTCGCCCTCCTAGCCTCTCCTGTGTGTGGATGCGTTACTCAACCGTGTATGATCGTACACGCCTGTGTCCTTATTCCCCGTCTGTCCCTCAGCCTCCTGTTCAGTCCTCTGACTGCCTGCCATGAGGCCATCTGTTGACTGACTGTTCTAAATAAAGAGGGTCGCTGAAACACGGCCAGGCCTCTTGAACCTTGGCCAACCTGTGGACCTCTTCTTGTACGACTCACCTACGAACACCTTGTTCCACGCACTGACCAGGAAAACTAGACGGACGTTCCCCTGGAGGTGCTCCGGTGGGTGAATGTCCACTGGGCGTTCTGTTCGCTATCAAGTGTGTTTCTGCTCTGCTAGCTCGTCCAGCCACAAGATGGACGAGGTTCAACTGGCTGTTTTTGAAAAACTGAATGGATCAATTTTGCCAGCGACAAAACATCAGATGGAAAGAGACACGCAACCTACACAATCAGACCAAGAACAAAACATCTACAAACATAACCCTCATACAACAGCCCATCTAGACAAACCCTGGGAGTTTGATTTAAAGATGAAACGCTTAAATCCGGCAAAGACTTTTGAAAGATCTTTGGTCAAGTGGGATGTTGCAAAGAAGTTGAGTTCAAAGAGGAAAGAGATTGGGGTAAAGGGAAGTGAACTGGCATGCTTGTGGATGTGTGTGTGTGTGTGTGTGTGCTTAAAGAGGAAACGTGTGAGAGTGAGGAGATTGATTGTCAAGGGAAATAAAGTGCTGTGTTTGTGTATGTGTGTGTGTGTGTGTGTGTGTGTGTGTGTGTGTGTGTGTGTCTATGTCTGTATGTGTGTGTGTGTGTGTGTGTGTGTGTGTGTGTGTGTGTGTGTGTGTGCATAAGAAACATTGTGTAACTTGCTGCCTCCACGCTTTTACAATCCTTACTTATTAATCGATGAATAAAGAGAAGTATGGAGAAGAAGTAGGACAACATGAAGGGAACACACCCAGACAGAATGAAGAACTGGTGACGTGTTGCGGCTTTCATACCAGCCTGTCTGAACACAGAGACAACACCGATGACGGCCCCTCTCACCCTGGCTCACACATCGAGGTACTCACACAGTTCAGAGATGAATACCTTCAGTCTGACGGCGGAGCAGCACATCTGGGTGACCTTTCACCTCTCATCGTGTTTGTGGAGACTAATCGTGGTGAACACATGAACACACACTCGGCTAGCACTAGTAAACTGGAATAAAGTGTAAATATTTCAGGTCCACACTGTGTAAATCTGTTCTAACCCTACTTAAAATTAAAATCCCCTTTTGATGCATGCACTCACCCAAATGAGATTTCCTTGTTTAAATATCTCCTTAACCAAACTAGAGACACAGCCTCACTCCGTCCTCCCTGAGAAGCTCTGCTATAACACAGCAGGACCTCCTGTGTGTGACATGCGGTGTGTGTTGCTGTATAGAGAGACAGAGATCAGACGCCATGAGGCCCGCGGGTATCAAGGCAGACTCCCATTTGAACTAGCCTTGGGAAAGGCCTACGTGTGAGTAAGGCCTTTTTGGGAGCAGAAGGTGCATTGGAATGTTATTATGTTCATTGGAATGTTTTTGGGGTCATTGTTTAGTAATTAATTGTAAAATGATTTGTCACTATGGGAAGAAACGTCAGTGTTTGAAACTGTCACAGTGTTTCTTATGCAAGACGTGAACAGAACAACAGCTTCATCAGCCTGGGTTATGGATTATTAACTTTGATCACTAAATCTCTTGAGTCCTCTCAATATGCCAAAGTATCAGCAACAAACACGACACCATGATGCATTCTGATGCACAAGTCCAATAAACAACGGAAAACCAGACACAGCACAAAGCAAAGACGAACACACTGAGGCTCCAGACGCCCTATTGATCACTGCAGCAGCTGACGTCGGCCAGACAATGTGAACACCATAAAACCACTTCAGATGGGACCATAACTCACACACACACACACACACACACACACACACACACTATGAAAAGAGGTAGTGTGGTCATAATGTTTCTTTATATGTTGAAGTGGCTGAAAGTCATTGTAACTTTTGTGTAGAAAAAGTGAAACACCAACAAAGGTGAGAACAATGATGACATCCAACCAGCTTTATCACCACACGGACAACAGACACACAACAGACACACAACAGACACACAACAGACACATTACTGATGCTAGGATTGAGGCATTCAGTGTCCAGGACAAACCAGGCCTTATCCACAAAGGGGTATACACAGTTGATGTCAATGCAGGTCACTTGAAAGGATCCCTTACAGCCTTCACAGCTCAGCTGTCTTTCCCCAAAACTTGAAATAATTCAACGTTTAAATTTAGGCTTAGCAGCTCGTCACATTATAACTCAAGGGACTTACCTGCATTAGCGTCTGGAAGAGGAAGGCAGAGCAGTGAGCGGGGTGAGGGCCAGGTAAGTGTGGGGTGGTTAGAACAAACAAAGATTAATCAGAGATTAATAGTCAACAAATAGAGCAGAAAATAACACATATTACCGAGCTAACCCTAGCACCTCCCTAAGGAAATTAAAAAGACAACTGTTAATTAGGATTATTCTTTACATGGCAGGATCAGAGGAATTAGCCTAAAATACCACAAAATGGCAACTGACTTTTCAACTTGATGTCACTCCTAGAGTTTTATCATCGTAACGCAGGACGTAAACTACGTTTCCACGACGGGTTTTGTGAATCTACCAGTCAGAACGTTGCTGTCAGTCCCAGGAGGCCAAAGCAGTGACACCTCGGGGAACATGTGGGTCTGAGAGGTGCCAGTGGGACACTCAACGTACCCTGAGCAACCAAGACCAGCTCCGCTGGCAGACCTCTCTGTCGGCTGGCCTGAGCCAAGCGAGGGAACGTTGTCTC
>NC_140272.1:20489478-20499478 GCF_964030765.1 Micromesistius poutassou
ACCACAGCTTATAGGTTGCCAGTGTAAGTGTCAACTCCCCATTAGGTTCTAATGAGTCTCACCCTGATGGGAGACGGCTCACATCTGGATGAAGGGGCGTGTCACTTTCTTTCACTTCATTTTTTCGCCAAATCATGTTTCAGGAGGAGGATCTGAAGGCGTGTCACTGACGACTCGGCCAGCAGTAGTTAGCTGTTTAGAAGTATGAATAAAGGTTTCAAATCAACCTTGTGTAGACTTGCCACTGTTGAAAAACAATTATTAAAATGCTCTTCTGAAAGCTCTTCTGATCCCCTTGTGTGAATGAGTTTCTCTTCTATAGAATATCTCTGTAACGAAACAGGAGATAAGGCGTAACTCCAGGCGTTATACTAAAGCACTGAGCGCTGGATCCAACATGAGGTCCTGACGATGGTAAAGTCCATCTGGTTATGTAAGTGATCCCGTGGTCTTCAGATGAAGGAAGAGGCAGATAGTCCACAGTGACGGGTGGATCGATGTGAGCTGTCTCCTTCTCTCTACCCACTCATCCATCCCTGACCTCACCACAAGCAACGTCAATGTAATTCTGGGAGGTAAACAGGGTAAAAGAACAACAACAGAATTGATACAGAATGGTAAATAGACGGGAGACAGAGAAAGCGAAAGAGATGATAGGTGAAAGAGTAAGTCTTTAAATGAGAAGGACCATAATCAATAACTTTTCAGGATCATTGCATTGAGTTGAGAAGGGAGTTGTGTTTTCAGTAGCTCAGGGTGCCTTCATCAAGTCGATATAAGATAGAAATCATGTAATAACTGAAGTAAACAATTTATAGAGGGTTGATGAGAGCAGAAATGAGAGCACACCAGGAAGAAAGAGGAGAAATAAATTGCCTTTGAATTGGAGTTTCAGGATTTTTTCATTCGATTTAAAAGCTCTCAGGTATAAACCATCTTTACCCTGGCAGCAGGGAGAGGAATAGAGAGAGAGAGAGAGAGAGAGAGAGAGAGAGAGAGAGAGAGAGAGAGAGAGAGAGAGAGAGAGAGAGACAGAGACAGAGACAGAGACAGAGACAGAGACAGAGAACTGGACTTGTGTGAGCAAAATAATGAACATTGATGCAATCAGAATCCAGTCAGAAAGGATAATAAATCTGTGCCGTATAATTTGAATATCTTGATCCCCAGTAGTGTAGAAGTTGTAACAGTCACATGGATTGACATGAGGAGTTAAGAAGAATGCGCTAGACACAAGTGTGTGTGTGTGTGTGTGTGTGTGCTACAACCTTTAAGCGTGTACAAGTATTTGGCTTATATCTTGCATACACATCTGCTAGAGACCATGTGGTCTGAATCAGACACACACATGTTCACGGGCCCTGTGGACAGCTACACCGTCACAGAGTGAGGTCACATTATGTGTGTGTGTGTGTGTGTGTGTGTGTGTGTGTGTGTGTGTGTGTGTCTGTGTTAAGAACACAGGTTTCACAGGGTTCAAATAAGGGGGTCACAATGTCATAAAAAAACATGCCAGAGAACGTGGGTGGGACAGAATTCCATTCCTCTTCAACCCCTTGCCTTTGTGAGTGTACGACACATGTGTGTGTGTGTGTGTGTGTGTGTGTGTGTGTGTGTGTGTGTGTGTGTGTGTTTGTGCGTGCGTGCGTGTTTGTGCGCTCGGGTGTGTGAGTGGGTGTGTGTATATCTTACCGTGTGGTAGTTGACGATCTCTTGTAAGCTTTCCCCACACTTCTCAAGGCATTCCTGCGATGCAACGGACAAACACACACACAGAATCAAACACACACACAGAATCATAAACACACACAGAATCATAAACACACACAGAATCATAAACACACTGCTGTGTTTGAGTCACCTCATTCAATAGAGGAACTTTTACTTTAATATCTCATCCAGGTGCTTGTGGAATTGAAAGTCCACTTGTCTTATTGCTGCTGGGACCATGAAGCCCCATCGGTCCTATATTATATTATTAGATTACTATATTATCGTTGGATATTGGATATGGTGGTTCTATGGTGAGCATGGTGTTGTTATCGTGACTCGTCTCAGGACTACTCCCTGGATTCCCAGACAGTTAAACAAGGCCACCATAAAAATAATCCCAAACGTCCTCTATTATTTACTCTACTCTGCTCCACGTGTACGTCACAAAAAGACGTTCCGCTCTATTAAAAGGCAGGAATCTGTTGCATTCATCTTCTCCTGACCCCCCCCCCCCCATATAGCTCACAGCGGCTGTCAGGAAAGACATCAAATACTGTATACTCTATACTGTATTCCAGGTACAGTACTCTATCAAATACTGTATACTCTATACTGTATTCCAGGTACAGTACTCTATCAAATACTGTATACTCTATACTGTATTCCAGGTACAGTACTCTATCAAATACTGTATACTCTATACTGTATTCCAGGTACAGTACTCTATCAAATACTGTATACTCTATACTGTATTCCAGGTACAGTACTCCCAGTCCCAGTCCCAGTAACAGTCCCAGTAACCCTCTAAGTGTAACCATCCTGCTGGTCTCTGGTGCGCCGGCCCCTCTGTGTGTTTACGCTGCGAGCGCGCGGTGAGCAGCGCACCGTGGAATGCAGCGGTGGTTTGTGACTGAGAATCCCCTTCAGACGCTCCCGGGGCGGGGGGGCCGAGGAGAACGTCGCCGGAACATTCTCTGCCTAACAGTCACTTCAGGGTGGGGGGGGGGGGGGGGGGGGGTTGTCTTGATTTCAAATCTGATGCTTTGGATTCAAACAATTGTTCTATTTTGCACCATTTAGGACCGACAATTTAAAACATACTAATGTTAGTGAGCATTTGTGAGTTTTTTTGTGTAGAACCACAGACTATCACCTAGCTCTCTTTATTAACCACCTTACACCACACATCGTAGCGCTATCACCAATTCTGACTCGTTTATGCTCCTCATCAGTGGGTCTGATGTGGGCCGGGTCTGAGAGTCTGAGTCATTCCGCCCAGACCAATATAAACCAAAGAGGATTCACCAACCTCCTCCAGAGGCTCCGTCTCCCCTGTAGCCCTCTGACTGAGTCGTACCAGCCCCCGAAAACACGACACCAGAGGCGTCAAGATCACGCCTCACCAGCGCCCGCTGGAGAGGTCGCCAGGTCACGATGCGTCCTCCTGTGACAGCTGAGTACTCACCGAGATCATCTCCTCCTTCTTGCACTGCAGCGAGAGGTCCTTGATGCCGTTGACAAACAGCTTGTTGGCGCTGACGTAGGCCCGGCCCGCCTCAATCATCCCACTGCACAGCTTCACCAGCTGGAGGAGGAGAGACACAGTGGACTAGAGACAGACCAGTGGACTAGAGACACAGCCCAGTGGACTAGAGACACAGCCCAGTGGACTAGAGACACAGACCAGTGGACTAGAGACAGCCCAGTGGACTAGAGACACAGCCCAGTGGACTAGAGACACAGCCCAGTGTACTAGAGACACAGCCCAGTGGACTAGAGACAGCCCAGTGGACTAGAGACACAGCCCAGTGGACTAGAGACAGACCAGTGGACTAGAGACACAGCCCAGTGGACTAGAGACACAGCCCAGTGGACTAGAGACAGATCATTGGACTAGAGACACAGCCCAGTGGACTAGAGACAGACCAGTGGACTAGAGACACAGCCCAGTGGACTAGAGACAGATCATTGGACTAGAGACACAGCCCAGTGGACTAGAGACAGATCAGTGGACTAGAGACACAGCCCAGTGGACTAGAGACAGACCAGTGGACTAGAGACACAGCCCAGTGGACTAGAGACACAGCCCAGTGGACTAGAGAGAGCCCAGTGGACTAGAGACAGCCCAGTGGACTAGAGACACAGCCCAGTGGACTAGAGACAGCCCAGTGGACTAGAGACAGCCCAGTGGACTAGAGACACAGCCCAGTGGACTAGAGACAGACCAGTGGACTAGAGACACAGCCCAGTGGACTAGAGACAGATCAGTGGACTAGAGACACAGACCAGTGGACTAGAGACACAGCCCAGTGGACTAGAGACAGCCCAGTGGACTAGAGACAGCCCAGTGGACTAGAGACAGCCCAGTGGACTAGAGACACAGCCCAGTGGACTAGAGACAGATCAGTGGACTAGAGACACAGCCCAGTGGACTAGAGACACAGACCAGTGGACTAGAGACACAGCCCAGTGGACTAGAGACACAGCCCAGTGGACTAGAGACAGCCCAGTGGACTAGAGACAGCCCAGTGGACTAGAGACAGCCTAGTGGACTAGAGACAGCCCAGTGGACTAGAGACAGCCCAGTGGACTAGAGACACAGCCCAGTGGACTAGAGACAGCCTAGTGGACTAGAGACACAGCCCAGTGGACTAGAGACAGCCTAGTGGACTAGAGACACAGCCCAGTGGACTAGAGACACAGACCAGTGGACTAGAGACAGCCCAGTGGACTAGAGACACAGCCCAGTGGACTAGAGACAGATCAGTGGACTAGAGACAGACCAGTGGACTAGAGACAGCCCAGTGGACTAGAGACACAGCCCAGTGGACTAGAGACACAGCCCAGTGGACTAGAGACACAGCCCAGTGGACTAGAGACAGATCAGTGGACTAGAGACACAGACCAGTGGACTAGAGACAGCCCAGTGGACTAGAGACACAGCCCAGTGGACTAGAGACAGCCCAGTGGACTAGAGACAGCCCAGTGGACTAGAGACAGACCAGTGGACTAGAGACAGCCCAGTGGACTAGAGACAGACCAGTGGACTAGAGACAGCCCAGTGGACTAGAGACAGACCAGTGGACTAGAGACAGACCAGTGGACTAGAGACACAGCCCAGTGTACTAGAGACAGACCAGTGGACTAGAGACACAGCCCAGTGGACTAGAGACACAGCCCAGTGGACTAGAGACAGCCCAGTGGACTAGAGACACAGCCCAGTGGACTAGAGACACAGCCCAGTGGACTAGAGACAGACCAGTGGACTAGAGACACAGACCAGTGGACTAGAGACACAGCCCAGTGGACTAGAGACAGACCAGTGGACTAGAGACAGCCCAGTGGACTAGAGACACAGCCCAGTGGACTAGAGACACAGCCCAGTGGACTAGAGACACAGCCCAGTGGACTAGAGACACAGCCCAGTGGACTAGAGACAGCCCAGTGGACTAGAGACAGACCAGTGGACTAGAGACACAGCCCAGTGGACTAGAGACACAGCCCAGTGGACTAGAGACAGCCCAGTGGACTAGAGACAGACCAGTGGACTAGAGACAGCCCAGTGGACTAGAGACAGCCCAGTGGCCTCATGGCTCTCGGTGGATAATGCATCAGAAAGCCCTTCCTTCTGTGGCAGGAAGCAGGATATGATTTGGTGTATAAAAAAAGATGAATCTAAGCTAGAGGTAAGCAGGATGATTATTGAAACACAAAACAACTGTTTCTCTATTTCAAATATTAGGGAATGAAATCTACAGTGGATCTTCTCCTTTTTGACTTCTCATCCAACCAGAATTAGCGATATGAACTGTTTCCTATTTCCACACCACATCACTTCTTACTACTCAATGCAGTTCCTCTAAACAGGTTAATAATGTGGAGTAGTGGCTTCATAGTGTGGCTAACGGTGTAGCAGCACCCCCAGGCTTTGTGTACAAATGAATTGACCAGCAGAAGAGAGAACACAGACAGATAGAGTCATTACAAACGTCAGAGCTCAATGCTTTGAGACAGAGAACGAGAGAGAGAGCATGGCCAGAGGGAGAGAGAGAATCAGAGAGAACTAGAAGCCCAGATAAAGAGAGACAGATAGATAAATAAAGAAAGATAGTGACAGAGCAGTAGAGAGAGAGAGGGGAAGAGGGAGATGGAGAAAGAGAGAGCAAGAGATAGAAACAAAGAAAGACAGACAGAGCACCAGAAAGAGGGAGAGATAGAGAGGGTAAGATGGAGACAGAGACACGTTCTTACAGTATGTAAAATAGTATGTGTAGTAAAGCTGCAGTGATACCCTCAATGAAGGAGTGAAGGATGAGCACAAAGTCAAATCCATTCATCAGTTTGAGACGCGCTGGACCCACGGTCACACTGCGTCTCCGTAGCAACACAACACCTTCCCTGTTCCTTCCAGTCCTTCCATTACTCTCCAAGATTCAAATCAGCGCGTCACTTTGGAGCGCTTTGTTCCCAACAGACACAGAGCCAAGGCCTAATGTTCAATCAATTATTTGCGGATACGGGCAGGATTCAACCAGCTCCGTCCCGCTACATGGTTGATTCTCCTGTTTATTCCTCAGATACAAGCGCTTAAAAACATGATGAGGGCGAGCCTATGGAAGGCCTTTCACGTCTTCTCTGGTCCTCACACTGAAGCCCGAAGGGACACAAAACATCATTAAAAACTTTGAGTGGGGCCTAGTGTTAACCATATGATAATTTAAAGTGTTCTTAAAAAATCATTCTTCGAGACAGAGAGGGAGAGAGAGAGAGAGAGAGAGGTGACCTACAATATAACAAATGCTTCTCTGTTTACGTGCAGAGGAATGTCTACATTAACTGCGTGATGGCGTTGAGGATGTGGTTTCCCTCAGAGAAAGAGCAGCGGTGTGGATGCTGTGATAGGGGGACTCTGAGCTCCAGGGAACACATCTGTCAACACAACGCGACCAATCAGCTGTGTGTGTGTGAGCGTCTGTGTTTTATAGTGACTGACTGTAAACACTCTAAGATAAGAACCACGGGGTCCGTTAGGAGACAAGACGCCACATCTGGAGCTGAATGAACAAGCCCTGTTAGTGGTCGACATTCTAGTTCACTGGTCCAACTGTTCACAGAAACCTCTAGAAAAGGGAAAATGGGAATTAAGTGGTACCGGTTTCTTAACAGAAAAAAATAATGAAACCATCTTTAAAAATGAGCATGTAATATCACCCCAAAAAAGTCTAAAAACAAAGGTAACAAAGATTTTTTTTTCTTTATTATTCTGTTTCTGGTTGTGGTCGCACCAAACTATACAAGCTCCCAATCCACTCTCAGGACCAGTAACGGACGCTGTTGAACCAGTAACAATCCACTCTCAGGACCAGTAACGGACGCTGTTGAACCAGTAACAATCCACTCTCAGGACCAGTAACGGACGCTGTTGAACCAGTAACAATCCACTCTCAGGACCAGTAACGGACGCTGTTGAACCAGTAACAATCCACTCTCAGGACCAGTAACGGACGCTGTTGAACCAGTAACAATCCACTCTCAGGACCAGTAACGGACGCTGTTGAACCAGTAACAATCCACTCTCAGGACCAGTAACGGACGCTGTTGAACCAGTAACAATCCACTCTCAGGACCAGTAACGGATGCTGTTGAATGTGCTCGTCCCTCCAGCGCCGCCTTAGCACTCAACTGGCTCATAGATGGTGAGCTCCACTAAGTGCACTCAGAGACCCCCCCCCCAGACCCCCCCCCCCCCCCCCCCCCACCGTGGTGATGACATCACCACGGTAGCTGGTAAGGGAAGAGAAGCGAAAGGCGGGCGTCCGCCGGCTACTGGGAACCTCACGGCGTCATTAGAGAGATTAGATCATTCGTCTAGTGATCATTAGAGAGATTAGATCATTCTCCTAATGATCATTAGATAGGCCTTATCATCGAGATGACATTCTTTAAGCATCGTTTACGTTTACATCGAGGGGATTTAGACACTTTTATCCAAAGTGACTCACAACTAACTCATTCACACGTTGACAGCAGAGTCGACCACGCAGGGCGGCGGCCAGCGGGTCAGCAGCAGTCAGGGGGGGGGGGGCTCAGAGACACCCCCACACTCAGCTAGGAGGAGCCGGGGATCCAACCAGCAACCTCCCAGTTAGCAGCCGCCCCCGCTCTACACCCAAAGCTACGCCGTTCATCACAAACGCTTCAACAGATTGGTTCCACTGTGAGGGGGACGGTTCTGAAGTGACTAAGCGCTGCTGGTCCCTGGCTGCTGGTCCCTGGCTGCTGGTCCCTGGACAGTGCGGGCTGCTCTTATTAGATATCCACGGTGACGACAGCAGCATTACCTCATGCTCTAAGTGCTCCCCCATTAGCCTCAATGGTGTATGAGCAAGGGCCCCATTTGTCTTCTTCAGTTCTGTGAAAAGACCCAGAAGGGGCAGCCACTGCCCTACACACTTCTATTGATAGTGTGCGTTGTTCTAACTCTCTCTATATATATATATATATATATATATATATATATATTGTTCTAACTCTATAACTGTATTAGGTTGGCACAGAATAGGCACAATTTCCTTCTAATGTTCTTTTAATCCTGAGTTGTATAGCTATGGTCAAAGGATTAACTTGCAATCTATTAATAGCTTGATCAATTATTCTACGACATATATGGCTGGAAATGACCTGATCCCTGCTCATGTTCCCGAGCGGCTCAGAGGCCCGCTGGGTTCAGCAGCAGCACTGCTGGGTCTGCACTCACAGCCAATACAGGTCTGCTCTGTGGGACAGAGTCTGGCACAGAGAGCGGCCTCTGTGAAGGTTAATGTAATCACTATTTACCCACTGTGCTTACTGTGTAACTGCACTTGTGTTAAGACCATGAAAGCACGTGTGTGTGTGTGTGTGCACTTGTGTGTATGTTTGTATGTTTTCAAGTCAAACATTTAACAGTACACCACTCCTTCATGATAATACAAGGCACAAGCTCATGTTTGCCGGGGTGTTGGAATCACCTTGGAGGCTTTATGTTTGTGATCTGGGTTCTGAGTGTGAGGGAGAGAAACACAGTCCTGGTTCATACGTACCTTATCCAGCTTCACCTCGATCTCCACCACATCTGTCTCCACCTCGTCTATACCAGCCCTGTGGATCACACACACACACACACACACACACACACACACACACACACACACACACACACGCACACGCACATGGTCAGAATATACCGTGTGATGTTATTTTTTCTTGTTCCTGAGGAGAGAGAAAGCTCAAAAGAGAATCAAGCAAGCGGGATCATTAGAGGAGATGAAGGTCCACATGTAAGGAGACACGGCGTGCGGCCGCAGGCAGAACCAAAGCGCAGTGTGGGAGGATTAGTGGTGGACCACAACGTCACAGTGAGGGAAAACACGTCTCCAGGAAAAGACCAGGACTCGGGTTTGAAGCGATTGTTATGGTTGAAGTTAACATGGAGTTCAAAGAGTGCAGAGTAACTGACTTGATGAGAGAGTGGGGGGAAGAAGGAAAGTCACAAAAAGGGACAGAGAGAGACTATGAGGGGAATGGTCAAATATCCAGAACCGGAATGAAGCAACATCCACGTGAGTTTCCCCGGCACGTCTAATATCCCTGCATTTTTCTATGCCTTAAATCAAGATTTAAAGCATACTGTAAATTGTATGCGGGGCGTCCCATGATGTTAGGAGTGCAGATGAATCAGCCATTAAGCATCCCGGCCATAAACATTTGGCCCCTAACACCAATGACCAGATCGATGTACAAATAGCCGGGACAGATTGGTGGCCTGAAGCCTGGAGATGAGAATTAAATAAATTAAAGTAGATCAATAGATGAGGACATGCAGAGGCATGAATCATCACTTAGGAGGTCCAGGGTGGAGGAGGAGGAGGAGGAGGCCTCTGGCATCAGCATGCAAAGGTCTCTGAAGCAATCGCTCATTATCACACACACACACACACACACACACACACACACACACACACACACACACACACACACACACACACACACACACACACACACACACACACACCCCACACAAACTGAATTAAATAAATGAAATAATGAGCAATGGGCTACATATTTGTATTTTATCCCAAAGGTGACATTGAGGATAAATGTAGTTCATCTTATCTCAAACGTTTCAGATGTTCCTAGTGTTCCGTAGCCCTGGTGTGTTTAAGGCAGACGTTCCAAGGCCTGTCAGGTCCAGCTCTCACTCCAACTCCATTCCTCCAGTCCTGCTGCAGCACGTCCACCAGCGCTG
>NC_140272.1:20504478-20536978 GCF_964030765.1 Micromesistius poutassou
CGTCTCCATGGGGACGATAACCTCCCTCAGCTAGCCATCTCCATCGTGGACCTCCATGTGATGAACATCTAGACCGTCAATAGTGCACACACACACACACACACACACAAATAAACGTGCAAACACAAACACACCTGGGCACCTCTTGATGAACTTCCGGTTCTTACACAACAGAACTGCCCTGCCAACACAACAGCAGCTCCTCCACAGCCCTATAAGGACGATATAGCTCCAGTGCATCATCTCCAGGGAAAGTCCCACGGTGGACCCAGCCAGCCCCGGGCCCTCTCCCCCAGCGCAGAGCGAGGAGGAGCCGGGGCGTGGTCTGGAGTTGGAACCACTGAGAGGGGTCAGCCCCAGATGATGATAGGGCATGTGTGATCAACCCTTGACACTCATTTGCACACGTGTACACACCATACCCCCACATAGACACCCCATTTAATGATGGGCCTACAAGATGGCAAATTATGGGGTAAAAAAGACTGGAATGGGAGAAAGACCCAAATACATAGAAGATAAAGAATGTGAGAGGATGAACCACAGGAATGGTTTCCAGAGGCAAAATCTAAAGCCTTCAAACCATGTTGCAAGCATAATAAAACGTCCCTATATTTCAAAGATCTCCCTGGGTCAAAAGTCTTCCCAGGGAGGGGACTACTTGAGTAAAACGAAACATGGTTACTAACTAAACCCAATGGCCAGTAGTCCCCTTTAACACCAGTAGTCCCCTTTAACCTAGTAGTCCCCTTTAACCCTAGTAGTCCCCTTTAACCCCAGTAGTCCCCTTTAACCCCGGTAGTCCCCTTTAACCCTAGTAGTCCCCTTTAACCCTAGTAGTCCCCTTTAACCCCAATAGTCCCCTTTAACCCTAGTAGTCCCCTTTAACCCCAGTAGTCCCCTTTAACCCCAGTAGTCCCCTTTAACCCCAGTAGTCCCCTTTAACCCTCGTAGTCCCCTTTAACCCCAGTAGTCCCCTTTAACCCTAGTAGTCCCCTTTAACCCCAGTAGTCCCCTTTAACCCCAGTAGTCCCCTTTAACCCCAGTAGTCCCCTTTAACCTAGTAGTCCCCTTTAACCCCAGTAGTCCCCTTTAACCCCAGTAGTCCCCTTTAACCTAGTAGTCCCCTTTAACCTAGTAGTCCCCTTTAACCCCAGTAGTCCCCTTTAACCTAGTAGTCCCCTTTAACCCCAGTAGTCCACTTTAACCCCAGTAGTCCCCTTTAACCCTAGTAGTCCCCTTTAACCCTAGTCCCCTTTAACCCCAGTAGTCCCCTTTAACCCTAGTCCCCTTTAACCCTAGTAGTCCCCTTTAACCCTAGTAGTCCCCTTTAACCCTAGTAGTCCCCTTTAACCCGAGTAGTCCCCTTTAACCCCAGTAGTCCCCTTTAACCCTAGTCCCCTTTAACCTAGTAGTCCCCTTTAACCCCAGTAGTCCCCTTTAACCCTAGTAGTCCCCTTTAACCCCAGTAGTCCCCTTTAACCCTAGTCCCCTTTAACCTAATAGTCCCCTTTAACCCCAGTAGTCCCCTTTAACCCCAGTAGTCCCCTTTAACCCCAGTAGTCCCCTTTAACCGTAGTCCCCTTTAACCTAGTAGTCCCCTTTAACCCCAGTAGTCCCCTTTAACCCCAGTAGTCCCCTTTAACCCCAGTAGTCCCCTTTAACCCTAGTCCCCTTTAACCTAGTAGTCCCCTTTAACCCTAGTCCCCTTTAACCTAGTAGTCCCCTTTAACCCCAGTAGTCCCCTTTAACCCCTGGAAACCAAAGAAAACCCTTGCAGTAGCTCCCGCCCACACAGATCCACCAGCACCAGCACCACCACCAGCACCAGCACCACCAGCACCACCAGCACCACCACCAGCACCACCACCAGCATCACCACCACCAGCATCACCACCAGCACCACCACCACCAGCACCACCAGCACCACCACCAGCACCACCACCACCAGCACCACCACCACCACCAGCACCACCAGCACCACCACCAGCACCACCACCAGCATCACCACCACCAGCACCACCACCACCACCACCAGCACCACCACCAGCACCAGCACCACCAGCATCACCACCAGCATCACCACCAGCACCACCACCAGCATCACCACCACCAGCACCACCACCACCAGCACCACCACCACCACCACCAGCACCACCACCAGCACCACCAGCATCACCACCACCAGCACCACCACCAGCACCACCAGCACCACCAGCATCACCACCAGCATCACCACCACCAGCATCACCACAAGCACCACCAGCACCATGAGAAATGCGAGGGAGAACCAGGGAGGATATGGCAGATGGCCTCCCATCACATTCTTCCAGGATGTGGTGTGACCTCCCCAGGTCATATCTGGACCCTCAGCGTTAAAGCCCCTGATGACGGCTCCCCGCGGGGCCGCGTGAGAAGGCTGTCGCTCAGTAGCCAACAGCTTTTAAGAGCAGCTGCGACGTCCTACCAGAATATCTTAAAAAACACCCAAAAGCCAACAAAATATAACGAAAAGGGGAGGAATGAGGGAAACTACCTCTTTCCCCAGAAGAGGAAAAGCATTACTTATTGGATGGAATAGTAAAAAAGAACAGGGAAAAGCTAGAGATTACCAACTATGTTCCAGATTATTGAAACACTAAGGCTCCGTAATTGCTTCATGTTTACAGTAGCAGTATGTGGTTTTGCTGGAGGATTTAAAAGTGACAAAACAATTGTCAAATACTTGGGAATATAACGGAGTGGTCTGGTACCATTTAGTTTTATGATCAAATTAAGTTCATACTCATTGTTGACTCATTGTTGGCAACAACCACTAAATGAAGTCATCTCTTTTAACGCGGCAGGTCAAGGGGAGGACATAACGGGTAATAAAGGATGGTGTGTGTGGCTGTGCTTCCAAACGTGCTTGGGTGTTGTGGCACCCAACAAAGACATTAGTAATCACATATTACAACCAATGACTGTCAATTAATGTTAGAAGGTTGTTATGATGATGAGATATTTACATGTTGGAGAATGTTGGGAATGCCAAAAAAATATCAAGACTTGGTTGTTACACTCCACGACAAACTGACAGCTGAGAAGACAGAGAGAATCATTTGGAGATAGAGGAGTGTGATGTCCCTGAGGGCATATCGTAGGCCTTTGATGATGGGTTGATGCTCCCATCAACGGGTGATTTCTACCCATCCCTACCCAGAAGCTTTTCATTTCCCAATACTTTGTTTGGATTAATTGAGTTCACTCACCAGACAGTATAAACACCTCTGTATTGATTTCCCTTACAGCGTTTTTCTTGTTATCTCCGTTCAGACAGTGTGTCTGGGAACAGGTAAGCTGTTCACACACCCAAAGCCATGTGAGTCCCCTTGTGATGCTCCAATACGTCATGCCTGCTCTGAGCTATGTTGACTCAGATGTGGGATAATGGGTGATAATGGGTGGACTCACTGGACCCAGCCAGAGGTAATCTGAATCCATCCATCATTTTATTTGGCTTACTCATATCACAAGGAGCCAATGTGTTATTAAACACCGAAACATGCCCTAAGAATGTCTGGAAGAGATAAGCACTCAGTCGTGGAATACACCAGCACAAAAAGAGATAAGAGAAAGAGAAAGATGGAAAGAAAATACCAACGAAGAAGCCAGCCTGTCAGAAGGTCCACGTTTGTGACTCTGTGGATGGAGTCAGATTTGAACATGTGCAGTGAAGCAATATGGTAGGTTGTGTTAATATTTGATTGCAGGCTTACTTCCCACACTAATCTAGTGTGACAGATGTGCTGTTGGGTGAAAGATCGGGTTATGAGAGAGTGAGTTAGTGAGTGAGTGAGTGCATAGTGTCAAAGAGAGAATAAGCAATTTAAGTCCAGCTGTGTGCCAATGCTAAGAAATGCTAACAGATGCTAACAGAACCAAAGGGCAGCCTGATGCCGGTCTTGGCAGAGCCGAGCGGCGGTGGATAATCCTGGCTGCATGTCCCTCTGCTGACACACATAGTGGGCTCAGCCCTGGAGGACGAGCTGCTGATCTAGACTGATAATCCATCTAGGAATGATCCACTGGTGCCAAGATGGAGGGACGGGGCGTTCAATATTTGTGGTGAATCTGGTACAATCCGATTCCTTTGGTTAGTGTACATCGTAACAACTATATCGTTTATGTTTCCAGTGTACGTTTTAAGGTAGCCTTGTAAATGTTGATACTATTTGCTGAGTTACATAGCCGTATTCCTTACTAAATCAACACAAAAACAAAGTTGATAATTACATCTTAATTACAAAAGTATTCCCATCCCATGGTTCAACCCTAACCCAGAGGTGAATGCCCAATTAGGAATTCATTTAGGTTGTCAGCATTTATTTAACATAATCCCTAATCCGGGATGAAGAACTCCATCAACACAATCATCAATCAACACACAACACACACACACACACACACACACACACACACACACACATACACATACACATACACATACACACACACACACACACACACACACACACACACACACACACACATACACACACACACACACACACACACACACACACACACACACACACACAGACAGTGTGTGTAAAACCATAGGGGCCCATACAATAATGCGTCGGAAGATAATCCATTGATTTTAATCATCAAAATAAACATGGACAACGCTCCATAGATCTGAAATTATAATTAAGGTAATGTGTATTTATGGTTGTGTATGGTCATCTAATCTAATACACAAAATAGGGAAGTGAGTTCATACATTTCTACTTTGAGCATACATTTCTAACTTTTGAGTTATTCTTCATGTATCAATCAATAAATCACTCTATCCCAAATGAAAAAATAAATGCCTGATTTCCTGATGTGGCAGATTGAAAGACATTGAACTTTTAACAAGTTCTCTTATTATTAATTTGATTTCATATTATTCAAATTAACTATAAACATAAAAATGCATGAGAAATAAATCATTCAAGCAACTGATCACAACATGCAACAGAAGGCTTGATATATTGATTCATCAAGCAACGACTGATTCTGTTATTAACATTCAACAGTCCAAGCACCTCAAAAACACTGGTGACTACGAACATTGGAACATTGACTACGATTGTTTATGTTCTAATAAATCATTTGGGGTCTGAAGCATCCACGGGCCAGATGCGCCCTGCGTGCAGCAAACTGAATGAGCCGGCTTTAACACATCGCCAATGTTTGGAGGAATATAAACTTGATGTCTTTGCCTCCATTCAAAACCCGTGGTCGATGGAGGCAGTTCATTTTAAACGCTTTAAAAGTTAAATATGCTGCGTCAGTCCTAGTCCGTTTTTTTCTCCATCCACCTTGAAGCCCGTATTGAAACGCGGCCTCATCGTTAAGGAGACGAGCTACTGGAACATTCACTGGATTTCGTCAACATGAGGTTCAGGAGTTCACGGTTATTATGGTTTACATTCTCCTCCACACGGTTTAGAAGACTAAAGTGATTGGGGAGTTAAGTCAAGCCTTTCCTATCTGCTGGGTTGTTATTATAACATGTACAGCTTTTCTCAAGTAGCATGGAGGTTTAAGTAGTGTTTTTTCCTATCATGATTGATAATTGTTGTAATTCTGTTGAATGCAAATTTCCCTTACACAAATTTTAGGAAGAAATGTAAAAATGTTTTGCCTTCTGGCAATCCCCAGAAGAGAGGGATATTTTGAAGAAGAATTACACAACCATGGTACTACTGGTACTACTAATGGTACTACTGGTACTACTCATCAAACATTTCCTTCTGTCCTCAGACAGCTGCATCTGTCTCCTCCACACAGCGACACACGAGAGCAACAGCACATACACATAAACGGTATATTCATACACTCGTGTGTGTGTGTGTGTGTGTGTGTGTGTGTGTGTGTGTGTGTGTGTGTGTGTGTGTGTGTGTGTGTGTGTGTGTGTGTGTGTGTGTGTGTGTGTGTGTGTGTGTCCATACACACACGTGCATGCACAGCGTTTCTCCCACGGTGGATCTACACACACACACATACCAGAGCCCCCCCATCTGTCCCACTCAGAGACATATTGTCCATTACTGGCCCGCTCCTCCACTTCAGCTGTTGTGATTTTCCACTTGTATCCACCGGGCAATCCGTCAAACAAATGGAAGGTAACACTGAGAAACAGAGACGGTGTTTGAGGCTAAGAGCTGACGGACCTGGGAGAGAGCGGACTTAATGCTATTTCATTCTGCCGCTGACACAGCACATGGGAATGGCTTGTTGTTTTTTTCGGCAACTAGGAACTGCAGCGGCGTCTTGGAAGGCCGCTGGTGTGTGGAGTTCTGTCGCGTTAGGAAGCGGATAAGCACGTGGCAGGACGTGAGTGCTGAGCCTGTCCGCGCCTGGATCTCCGCAGAGCATTTGCTAGTCAATCACAGACCGCTGTGGGGCAGCTCATGTGTTTGTGGTGCTTGGAGGTGCTACTCTACCGGAGTATCCAAAGAAAGAAAAATACTGACTGAAGCCTAACGATGATGACCAACTAATGTACGTGTGTATCACAAATGAAATATGGAATGGAATATATGAGAGGGAGAGAGAGAGAAAGAGGAAGAGAAAGAGAAAAATATTATTCCCGTATTCCCCTCCTCTATGACCAGCCTTCTGTGAATCTGGTTAGCCCTTAAACCACGTCAAACTACTGCAGAGGTAATTAGAGTTTTAAGAGGAACAATGACTCAACGAAACCAGTTCAGCTCTCCTGTCAGGATATGAAGTGCATGCAGCCGTCACTGGGACTATGTGACAAACATCCACGTGTCGGTGGATCTCATACATTCCACCGTCATAACGTCTGTGTCCTCGTCCGTCAATCCCAACAAACAGTCAACAACAAAACAGAGGATGAGTGGACGTTTGAGTGACAGCACAAACACCAGGTGAGACCACGACCTTGTTTGGACCTGATGTGTGTTTATGGTCTGGAAACACTGCGTCACCCGTGGCAATGAACCGCCTTAAGAAAAACACTCCTCCTAGGATGGGTAATCGATTATATTCTTATTAGGCCTATCATTTGAGGTTTGAGGTTAACGTCTGTGACTCCATCCTTTCACAGTCTCAGTAGGACTTTACAACGTGTGTGTTTCCACACATGTTGTAATAATAACACATTCCTTGTAACACTTCCGCCACAAGTACACCACAAATGCATAACTGTGTCACATCACGGCATACAATAACATCTGTTGGTCGTGGTTGTGTGGTTGTGTGGTTGTGTGTGTGTGTGTGTGTCTGGTGTTCACACCCTCACAAACACACCTCATGCGCCTCATGCGGTGGCTATGGCCCTAGGGCTGCTGGTGCACTGAAGGGCCTGGTCCGTCCGTCCAGACCTCCTGGTGCCGTCCGTCCGTCCAGACCTCCTGGGGCCGTCCGTCCGTCCAGACCTCCTCCAGGCCTCAGTGTGTGGCAGGCAGCACTAAGGAGTGCAGTCCAGTAGCCGGGGTCACAGAGGTGACCCTCTTATCCACTGACTGGCTGCTCTATCAACTGTTGATAGATACTGTACATATACTGTATATATACAGTATATATACTGTATATATACAGTATATATACTGTATATATATTGTACGTATACTGACGGGGTGGCAGTAGCTCAGGAGGTAGAGCGGGTTGACTGCTAACCGGAAGGTTGCTAGTTCGATCCCCGGCTTCGCCTAGCGAGGGGTCCTTGAGCAACCTGCTTGGTTGACTCCGCCGTCGGTGTGTGAACGTGTGAATGAATGTGGTTGGTCTATCCATGTGTGAACGTGTGAATGCGGTTGGTCTATCCATGTGTGAACGTGTGAATGAATGTGGTTGGTCTATCCATGTGTGAACGTGTGAATGCGGTTGGTCTATCCATGTGTGAACGTGTGAATGTGGTTGGTCTATCCATGTGTGAACGTGTGAATGTGGTTGGTCTATCCATGTGTGAACGTGTGAATGTGGTTGGTCTATCCATGTATGAATGTGGTTGGTCTATCCATGTGTGAACGTATGAATGTGGTTGGTCTATCCATGTGTGAACGTATGAATGTGGTTGGTCTATGAACGTGTGAATGAATGCGGTTGGTCTATTCATGGGTTGGTGGAAAAAAGAGTAATGAGAGAAACAGTATTGGAACCTGAATAATGGTACAGGCCATAGAGGAGCTACAGTGTGTTCGCTTAGAGTCAATTTGCATCAACTATGTTTTGTTCTGTTCAGCCACATTCATTTAAGATTTTTTGATATTGTAACGCCATTTACAAAATCACAATAGTTTGTATCGGCACTCAAAGAATGGTTGTAATATGGTTATGTGAGGTCGCTGCCAATTCTTGTCCCTGTAATCCATTGGGGGGTCACACAGTTCGCAAAAGCTGCACCCATGTGGATGACTTAAATTAAATAGTCATGAGTTGTCGGTTTTTGATTCTATGTCCCATGTAGTTTGTGAAGCTCCAGAACGATCTGAGAGTCACTTGATTAACAGTGATACATAATCAGGATATTTAAACACAGGAGTTGGGATTAAATGGTTGATAGAAACACAGTCTACTTCTGCTGCCTACGTTTGAACGGGACCAGGAGAAAAGGGTCCTGGGAACTGGTCACCTGGACTTCAGAGTACAGAAAAACGTTTTTTAAGTGATTGGGATCCACACCGAAACACTTAATAGTGAACTAGAATAAATATATACTGTGTAAACCCAAGACTACAAAAGCAGCCAAGAAACGGCCAAAGGCATTTGACTGAATAGCAGTGAGCTGCAGCAGGCCCTGACAGGACGCTTGTCGCTTTAAGCCATGGTTCATCGATGGCAGGAAGCTTCAGATGAGGATCATTTACAATGAGAAGGTAGAATGACACTCATCATATTGTTTCCCATTCTCCCTCCAACCCCCAAACCTTTTTTTCTGTGCTCTGTGTTTGAATATTTGAGAACTTGATAATAATGGGGACATAATGCTGTACCCTGAAGATGGGGTACATATATATTAACGTATATTTACTTTATGTTATGTTGATATTCTCCCGACAGCAATCAATAAATAAAAACTCAAAGATCTTGTATGTGTGGTGATCCCAGGCCTGAAATAAGCACATCCAATCATTTCATTCTGCTGGAATGAAATGATTGCCTGTCTATCTACCTATCTACCTGGGCTCACTCTGCCCAGTCTGACCACAGTCTCCCACAGTCTGGCCAGACCTTTTGCCAAAGCTTTGTTTCACTGTCATGTGTTTTGGGGCGCTGGTTTTGGACGGAGACCTGAATGGTGGGATGTTTTCGCTCTGATACTTTCAAAATCGAGCTTACTCTGGATTTTGCTCTAAATGCCTACCCTAGCTTTAAGCACGATTAGTCTGCGGGATTCCCCTGACGTACCTTCATGCAATATGTGGAGCATTCACATGTACTCAAATACAGATGGCCCCAGGTTTTCTAATATACATAAATGTGCATTCCTAGAAGACAATTGAAAGCCTTTAACATCAAGGATCAGAGCGTGACAACTGACGGATAAAGCTCTAAATCTGGAAAGCCATAGCAAGTAGTACATGAGCAAAAATAATATTAATATTCCACACAGCTGCCCTACTAACAACGGGCTTACTAAAGCACTTTGACCTTCAAACCAATCCGTACCTAAATCCTCCATCTCTGTGTGGACGTCCACCGTGACGTCACCCAGCGGACACACAGAGAGGTGGTGTGGGTGTGAGGCTGTTAGTGTGTGAGCATTAACAGGATGTGCAGCTCGCTTTAATTCCGGGCCGTGTGACGGGTCACCGAGGAACAAGAGGAGAATAATCCTATTCCAGATACGCTCTGCGCAGAACGCCTTCTGGCTGCACACGTGTGCACACTGAGAACACACGGAGGACTCAGCGGGTCCACGTGTGGCGTGGAGGACGTGGTCTGGTCCACGTCAGAGAGAACATCTAACGCGGGGTCAGCTGGACTGACCTTCGCCGGCTTGGTGCACATCGCCCACGAAGCACAGATGGCCGGATAAAAGGAATAAAGTATATTGGTCCACACGCCCCCCGCACACTAAAAACACACACGCTCGCTTATTAGGTCAATAGAAGAGGTGGCATTCCTCATCCATCTGGACCATAACTACAGTTTAAACAGAGAACTATTACAGTACAGATCAATACGTACACACAATGATGTGCAGTGAGCAGAAACCTCTGCAGATGATTCTAGATATCCACAGACAGTAACACCAGTTTTATTTACTGCCTGAATGTCCCAGGCAGAAAATACCTTAAACCTTTAACCCAGCATCTAATGAACCTTCTCTCACACACACACACACACACACACACACACACACACACACACACACACACACACACACACACACACACACACACACACAGCCCCAGGCTTGTCTTGTGTATCAGAGGTCAGTTGCTAATTAAAAGACCTGAAGAAGGACCTTGGTTGGCAGAACCACCGAGCCATTGATCAGAGCTCCAGGGTCTCTGGGGCGCGGTGCTGTATCCTGAGTACCCTGGACCCACTGTTTGGTTTTTACCAACATTTATTTTCCACTGACCATATTTGGTGTGTTGTTATTACTAGTACTGTTATTACTGTGTTGTTATTGTAAGTGTTTGGGTGTAACCAAGCAGTAATTCTCAACATATTCTACCCAATGATTTGTCGTCAACAACATAAAATGTTGGCCTACATAGAAATATGCAGGCCTACAAGATTTAGACAATTAAGATAAGATGATAAGATGAATATATGGCTGGCAAAGATGATCCACATGACATTGTGGCCTAGCGCAACGACGGGACCACAATCATGAGGTTAACACAGCAAGGGGTTAGGAGGAAGATTCCCATTGGGGCAATCCACACTCAGTAAATGTCCTTTGCACTCACAATATTGTAAGATAAACCCTCCACCAAACCAATATATTGTAATATTATTGGCCTAGCGTTGACCTAGCATTGATCTGATCCCAATACGACTATAGGCAAGAGTGGAGTCCCAAGGGGTGGTTGTAAGGTCTTAACCTGAGAGGGACGGCGATGTACCTAATCTAAAGCTCTTTCTGATAGATCCATTTAAATCATGGAGTCACTGGAGCTGATAAGAGCCTTGACGACTCTTCAGCCATGTCCTAAGATGGAGAATAAGAGGATAAGGTTATCTAGGTTGTGTTTAAAGCAGCTATACAAGAGGGGGCATTTCCAGCATATCTCCTTGTTATAAGAAACGCATTAAGGAGATTGCTTTCAAACCGCTTTCTCCATTCTAGAAAACATAATTTGAGTGGCCTACAGTGATAAAAATATTTGTAAGTATTGTTTAAAAGGTCCTGGTGAAGGTCATATAAGTGTCAAACTTAATGAAGAAATATTTTGAAAAGACACATTTGTCTGTCAAGCAACATTTTGGCATTAGCTTATACACAAGCACGGAACCTCAGCCCCGGAGAGCAAGTTGTATACTTAGTGTGTCTTTATTTGACCCTTCGACACATAGTTTGACCATTCTAGGACGTCCTGTGCTCCATAAATATACAATGTTCCCATCAACAGGCAAACACCAAGCAGCAGCACACTCCCACCTTCACCTGCCAGCTGTGCGTGTGTGCGTGCGTGCATGCGTGCGTGCGTGCGTGTGTGCGTGCGTGCGTGTGTGTGTGTGCGTGCGTACGTGCGTGTGTGCGTGTTGAACTCATTCCCAAAGCCTTGAATGAGACACGAGAGCATAAAGAGGGAGAGGCGGCAGTTGCCATGACAGCCAAAGAAGATGACAGTGACGACAATGATTTCTCTTTTTTTTCCACCCGATCCAATTATAACTCTGTGCCTGAAGCACCTCACAGGCAGCTGACCAATAGGAGTTCATTATCTCCAGCAAATGGGGAAGAGGGCATTACAGGTGCTGAATCAGGAGGTAGACAGCTCTGTGGACACAGACACTTATTTTCTATTGTTAGAAACCAGGGTGCCAGACAGACATTCACAACATGAAGAAGGATTCTAGGACTTATATATCTCATATATGTATTTGCCACTCTCATATATGTGGCAGCCACTGAAAAAAGGAAAATGTTTCCTCTATGTTTTGGGGTTCAAATACTTTACAGTGGAATGACACAAGCCAGTCTGCCGAGGGACCCCCATCTCACCCAGGTCCGGTACTCAGAATGTGGTTTGTGTGGACATTGACACTGCAGTGTGTGTCATTGTGTATTGTACACTCAGAAGCATTGAGGTGGATTTATGATCCACAGCCGTCTCTCTGCTCTTTCACCTCCCTGTCAGGGGGTGAAGTGGCCAATGGTAACCGTGGCAACCCCCTGAACCAAACCAGAGCAATTCTAAATAAAATACAGGAAGGGGATGTCAGAACACAAAATCCTACCTGTAAAAATTATAAACTAGTTTGTGAATCGTCAACGTTACAATCTGATGATAGCATTATTCAAAGGGTTAATATTGGATGAGAACACAACACTAATAAGTAGCCTCCTGTGTGCATAGGCAGTCTATATGTATCTATTATTATATTATATCTATTATCTATATATATCTATATCTATATATGTGTATAAAATGAAAGTATGCAAGACATGCAGCACTATACAATGAAACAGTGTTTATTGTAATCTTATCCTGTCAAGTCTTGGTAAAGCATGTGCAATATTGGAGATGTTTATGTACATTCTCAAGGTAAAAGGTTTTTTTAATTTAAAGGTTCAATGGTAAACTTACAAGAGAGTCATTTTTTAATCTGTCGATACTGTGAGGTTACGCTTCTTTGTCATGAGCTCACTGAACCAGTCTGGAGAGGAGACAGTGGCAAGACAAGCAGTATGGAAAGAAATGAAGAGAATACCGCTGAAACCAAGGGAGAGACAGAGACAGACAGCAAGGATTATCAGTCCCCCAGCTGTAGGCTGCCAACACAGACATATAGCTTGTGATTTCAACACATTGTACATGCTGCAGACGTTGTATTGTAGGACTAGTTTACACAGAGCCCCAAAGCCTTTGTCCAGAGAAACCGGACCACATCCACACATTATTCTTTGTCTGGTCGCAGAAACAAGGCAACCGTAACAGAATAGGCACACTATAATTTATAATCTGTATCAGAATATGAGTTTATTAGGCTTAAATCCAATTTTTGGAAATTAATATTCCATGCACACAATAAGTCTATAAAATGGTGAACTGTAGCAAGCATAATTCTAGCAGCATAAACTGGTATTTTATAACAGCGATGGCGCTACACGTTTAGAGCCAAGTGAAAAGTTAATCTAAAAAATGTGTTTGCGCGTCAAAACATTTTGCAAATTACAAAATGATATAGCATGCAGTGCTATGTTAGGTTATTCTAGTTCAACTAAATGATACGGCATAGTGTGTAGAGTACATCTATTCCTGTCTCTGCTCATGGGTTTGGCGTGTTCCGGTGGCGTGTTCCGGTGCAACTCATTTAAAAACTCAAAAACTGGCGAAACAAGATTTGGAGGATGAGTGGGCCTGTCTATACTCAACAGCCCTGTGTGTACGTAGGACAGACACACACACCCTCCCCCTGCAAGTTGTAGCGTGTGTGTGTGTGTGCGTGCGTGCGTGTGTCTGTCTGTTTGTTGCAATGTGAAACAGAAATCATATTTTCAGACTTGTAAAATGTCTTTAACTGTGAATCCTTATTTTTATTTCTTTTTTTAAATGAGTCATTCACCTGTGTGACCTCTTTCACTCATTCATTCATTCATTCACTCACTCATTCAGTCGTGCCAGGGCTGCCTACTGCTCCTACAATAGTGTACTCAGTACAACACGGATGCTTATCCCTGTGATTCAGCTGGGGAGAGCCTTTAATCTGAAGGTAATTAGAGGGAGTTCTGAAAACATGTTTGGATCAATGTCTCTTCTCCATGAAATTAAGAAAAAGGACAAGCCGCATATAGCTGATGCTATGTTTGTGAAATGTTCAGCTCATTTAGCATGTATATCAGAACAGAGCAGGGGAATAAAGAGGCTGAGTTTGGCTCTCCCCCTCTCTCTCCACAAACCATTGGCCGAGCAAGTGTGTGGACACACTTAACAACAATGAATTGAGTTTTAAAAGGAAATCCGTGGTGGGGGGGGAAATGGTGACAACGTGAGGAAGTGTGAATGTGTGTCTTGTCAGCAACGGTTAATGTGGTCTGTGTGTGAAAGCCCGTGTGTTGAAGTTGACACTCTGACATAGGAACCAGACGAAACGTAACACCGATTTCGACACACATTAAAGGAAAAATCTACCAAAAAAAAAATACAACTGCAGATTACACATTTACACATTTGCCCATCAGCTGGGCTTTCCTGGCCTTGATCTGATAACATCTCCCTGCCCAATTCTCCTCCAGTCCAGACGGGAGCGGCGCCAGACTGGCACGTGGGCAGAGAGAGGGGCATCTGGAGCAGTGCCCGGGATACGAGCCCTGTGCCCGGGATACGAGCCTTGTACCCGGGATACGAGCCCTGTGCCCGGGATACGAGCCCTGTGCCCGGGATACGAGCCTTTCTTTGCAGACCCGGGCTGCTGACTTTACCAGACGTCTCCAGCTCCTCGTAATAAAGGACGCTTCTCCGGCCTAGCTCGTCCACTTACATCTTTTTATTCCGCTCAACCTGTAGGCCGCCGATATTTTCAGATGACGTCCATTCAAAGACAGACAGACACACAACAGGTCCTCACAGACACGTAGCTTTACGCGTAGGTCTAGGGTGATTTCATCCGTGCACATGGTGTGCGCGGACATCATTTCATAGATTAAACCAAAGGTAATTATAGATCATAGAGAAATTTGATTTTCGTTTTAATAAACCAATGTCCGTATCTCTCATTGATGCACCATCCTCGTAGCGAAGCATAACACCATGTCAACGGCTAGTCCGTGTTGGATCAAATACAGAATAAATATAACTGTGAACACATGAATAATCACAACTACAACGATATAGGTTAATTCAAGATCAGCGGTGGCTGCAACATGAATGAAGATTTTAAATAGTGACGCTAAAGAAAAATCTCTGTCTTTCACACATGAGCAACGAGCCCCATCGTATATCAGAAGTCGAGGCGTTTTAAGTCAACATTGTAGATCATTTTTAAGGGACTGATGAAAAATCCCATCTAGCCGGGAAGATAAACCCTGCGTTAAAAGAAGGTGTGCCATTTCCCCGCACATATCCCGCACACAGCTGCGATGTGTCTGACAGCTGGATTCCTACCTGAAGCGAGGGGAGTCCTTTATACATTCTTCAAAGTCCACCGTCATGTTTGCGTTGTTTGTGTGTTTATTCCTCCTCCAGTGGGTCAATGGCACTGCCCGCGGCGGTTGTCACTTGCGGGCAGTAGGAATGCGGCTGGTAGTCCCTTGCGCCCGCTGGTCGTGGACACGCTGTACAACAGAACGCAGCCTCAATGCATGGCAGATTACTACTACAGCACTGCTGCTGCCTGCCGCCACCCACTGTTGCCAGATTGGGACCGATTGGGCAGGAAATATGGCCCAATGTGGCAACACGGCCGCCACCACTGCCGAGAGGAGGCGTAGCTTGGTCACAGCGTACGGTCATTGCCTGGAACGGGATCCTTTAAATGAGCGCTATGAGCGAGAGAGGCGGAACTTTCAATAACATAGGTTAGCGGCAAGACAGGGCGGGACTTCTGGTTGGAAGGATATCCGTTACCGTTCCATGTTTTGGCTGTTGCTTTGTCACTTTCTTCGTCAAAAACTCCATATTTATTCTTTATGTCTCTGTTTTGTTTTCTCCTTGTTTTTTTATTAGACTTATCGCCCTGGGTACTGTTCATTGGCGTACATAGCGTACATAGACAGTAAGAGACCGGACATTGCGTTGTAGTGGGCCGGGATAACGCTATGATTAGTCTACAACTACCCAGTCGGAGCGAAAGGAATCAAGGGATATTCAAATATACTGTCTGGCGACCACTTAATCTAAAAAACCATTTTGTATATTTTTTTTATTAAAAAATATATTTATGATATGTATATTTTGTTCCGAATGGATATCGTTCTGTGCATAATATGTCTATATATGTTTTTAAGAAAATGCGCATTGAATTGATCAGAGAAACCAAAAACATGTTTCCACGTAAAATATGTTACATTTGTTTACATATGCCAGAAATCATATTCATTTGCTTGTTTACAAGACGGACACACACAACCCTCTGTGAATCATCGTGACGAAATCAGACAGAGACCTGTCTGACCTGTCAGAGACCTGATTTTAAAAAAAAATCTTTGCGGTAAAATCATATACGATTATGAATCACAATGCGATGTGGGGTGATCGTGCAACTCCAATCAATTTATCAGGATAGTGATCGTGGACTAGAAAAGCGCCTGTGCACAATACTTTTATGCAGGCATACGTTAGCCAGATCAGATGGCAGTGACTCTTCGTATTGTGAATAAAACAATAAAACAATAAAACAGCGGCGACGTGAAAGCCTCGACGCGGACACACAGAGGTCCCGTGCTCAGTGATTACGGACGTTCACTTCCGATCAGCGTAATTAGTTTTCATTCTGCGCGCAACATCTCTGCGATAATCCACCGCGTGTTCTGTGGGACTGGAGGAACCGAACACGTGAAGCCAAGACCACTGCAACAACAATCCCCCTTGGTCGCATCTCATGCATGATCAAAGCTATTTTATATGTAACCCAAGTTATAAACGCAAAGCTTCTTTTAGGAAACATGCGAAAACCGGTTTTATGGTTCAGGAAATAGGGACGCCATGCACAACGGCGCACGGTATCTGATATTTTTCCAATACATTGGAACGAAATATAGGTAAACTTATTGTGTACTTTCAGTGAATAGCATGCTTATGAGTCTAAATACAACTGTAATGCCTAACTCGTCATCTCCCAACAGTGGCGTGGTGAGGTCTCCCCCACATCAGCCGCAAAAGAAAGGGGTTCAGAACTACATAGAGGTGAGGACACTGCCCATTTGTAGACACTGTTATAATTTTATCTCACTAAAACTTACAAAACTTACTACTAAACGTACTACTTACTAAAAACACATTTGCTTTTCAATTGTAAAGGTAATAAAGGTGTTGTTACACATGATAATGTACAAAGGTATTCTTTCCCTATCACATGTTGCTGTCGAAGTGGCTGCATTCACATTCCATAATGTGTTGTATATGTTTCGTGTTTTTTTCCTCAAAAATGTCCCATCTAGGAGAAATAAGGTACCTTATCATATCTTTTTACAGTGATAAATAAGGTACCTTATCATATCTTTTTACAGTGATAAATAAGGTACCTTATCATATCTTTTTACAGTGATAAATAAGGTACCTAATTGAACCTCTTCTCACTCTATCCCTGCGCGCTATTGGCTGTTCTGGGGCAGGATGCGCTGAGGCGTTTGAAACCAGCCAACCCGGTGTCTCTGTCCGTCTCCAGCAGAACGGACAGCGGTGTCCACGCCCTCTCTAACTCCGCCCACCTGGACCTCCAGCGCCGCGGCGATAAACCGCCGTTCACTGACGGCGTGCTGCTGGAAGCCCTCAACTTCCACCTGCTGCCGGAGGACATCAGGTGAGTCCCGGCGGAGGCTCCCTGCCTCCTCATCCCTACGTCCTTCTTCCCTTTCCTCGTGCGCTACACATGAGACCGTGGGAGTGAGGCGGCTGCGTTCCAGGCAGCGTTGATGACCGTGACCCGTCAAAACCCTCTTTTAAACCCGTGTACCAAATAAATAAGCTAATTGATCATTCCTTATGAAATGTCAATCCAAAATTGTGCATTTGTGGTTCATATTCAGATGAATACAAGCTTGTGAAACATGGTTCTTGGTGATCATATTAGCAGCCGCACATTAGGAAGCATAGTATCAATTCTTTATAAGGGCTAACACTTCAGAGGCCATTAAAAAGCCATATGTTAATCGCCCATATAGCCGACTTAATGTCAACATAAAAAACGGAAACGATTTACAGTAGGTATCGTCTTTCTATTTAGCGTCCTGGCTGTGAAGTAAATACTGAGTGGAGGAAGGAATAGATTTTACGAGGAGATGGAGAGATGGTGAGATCTGTAGCCTCATATGGAGAATATAGAAGCCAACCAGATGGGCATTAGGCTGACGAACACACTGCAGATTACCTGAAGCCTGAATGGGACACGAGGGAGAAAGCTGTATGAACGTTGTTGATGTTCTCTATGCTAGTGACCAGTGTTTACCTTAAAGAAGAAGTCATTCACTGCCATAGGCCTCGTCTAAACCCCTCGGTTTACAGAAGGTAGTCATTTAAAAAAAGAGAAGCTTTCATCACAGGTCTACTCAGGGATTTGGCTTCTAGTTCAGTTCCCTCAATTTGAAACAAAGAACATTTTCTGAGTAGAATAAAAGCAAAAATGAGCAATTAGCAAAAATTGTGCCGACCCAAACGATGTGTTAGTTGTCATCTATGAACCAGAGCATGTTGAGTGACTAGTGGAGCTGCTGGAGGACACATTAACAGATCGTCACCTATAGAGCAGCACCTCCTCCTCCTCCTCCTCCTCCTCCTCCTCCTCCTCCTCCACCTCCACCTCCTCCAGCCGCCAACATAATGAGACAACAAAGTAACATCAAAAGATAAGGTTCATATAAAATATATATATATATATAATCTTTTAATTATTTTGAACAGTAATAATAATGGTAGATAAATGTTGAAATTCACTTGAGGAATTTGAATTTGAATTGATGTCCCCTCTGGATGAGGTGTTGCGTAACGTCGTTTCTGAATGGTGCTGCCTCCACACGTGGGACCGTGGCGGAAGTGGCCCGTGTTCGGTCCAGCTCCACTGGAAAGCGTTTCCTTTGTGATGCTAACCGTCATAACATAAGCTGCTAGATGATGTTCCCAGTTGGCAGCGGCCCTCCTCTGCTCCTGCACTGGGACAATGGATGTGTGTGGGGCTGCAGTGGTGACATTTAGGACAATAAACCGCGCATTGGTTTTCATGCTGGCATTCACAGTAACAGCGCGACAATTCAGGGATGAAACAATATCTGGGAAGATGGATGGTCTATTTTGTATTAAGTAATCATTTTTTGAGATAAATTATTATCATAACATATTCTAAAAAGTAATAATTATCTACAACAGATCCTAGGAATGTTCCAGTTCCTAAATGCTAATAACTCCCCTCAGGGTGACCCGTGTCCAGCGCGTGCCTGCTGACTTCCACGCCCGTTTCCGCGCCCAGTCCCGGACCTATGTGTACCGGCTGGCCCTGGGCGCCCCCCACCACTCCCAGCTCCCCCTGACCGACCACAGCCTGTGCTGGGGTCTCCGCAATACGTGAGTCACCCCCTCATCTCGTCATCCTCTCATCCACACATTTACCGTAATTACACGAATATAGGCCTCGGCCTAAATACACATCTTTTAGAAGAATGTTTGTGCGGCCTGCAGTGTACACAAAGGTGTGTGACCAAAATTTGTCGGTGACGATTTTGCCGCACGGTGATTACGCTCCACTGTAATTAAGCCCCTAACCCTAACCTAACCTAACCCTAACCTAACCCTAACCTAACCATAACTCTGTTCTAATACCTTTCTAAAGGTTTGTGAGACGATCAATAGTGACTTAATGGTAATCACCCACTGGCACAAACAGGTTGAACAAGTTAATAATAACAGGCTGCTCATTGGGTATTATGATCCAATTACGATCAATGAATCATTTAATTGGAACTTTGCACAATGTACAAACGACGCCGTACAAGAGTGGAAGACAGAGACGTGGTCCACACAGCAGTGAGCTGCTAGTGGAGCATTCTGAACACTCTGAGAGAGACGAGGGAGACGAGGGCTGTGGAGTCCTTCATTAGAGCTTAGAATGGACCACAAGGTGCACACACACACATACACACACAGTGCTATGTGGTGCACACACACATGCACACACAATGCTATGTGGTGCACACACACAATGCTATGTGGTGCACACACACACACACACATGCACACACAATGTGTTGCAGGCTCACCAGTCTGGAACAATGACGTATAACACACATCAAAGATGTACCAGTGCCGTGCGAGTGCAGCAACATGACGGCCCACAGAGTCCAGCTGACCCGCTGGTGGAGCAGCTTCTCCTTAGAGCTTCATCCTCGTCATGTTTAGGCTCCACCAGGAGCCACCAGCCACCAGGGCGAAGGACGGACTGCTTTTTGTTCTTCTGCCTCCTGTCTCTCTTTTTTTTAAGGAGAATCTGGGGCAGGATGAGCTGCAGGCGTATGAGAACAACACCCGCCCCCTTATAGTTTATTATATTTAACACCCGCCCCCTTATAGTTTATTCTCTTGCTTCGCTGCTCCTCTTTCTCCATTTGACTGCCGTTGTTTGTTTCTCTAATCTGGATGATTTTATTATTTTATTCCACCGTACTTGACACATTTCACTCGTTTTCATCATTGGATGTACAGCCAGCATTCTCTTTTTAAATCCTCTTCAGTATTCCGTCTCTCTGAGACAAAATAGTAGTTGAAGTTTATCGATTTTAATTTTTAATGTTTGATATATGGTATAAAACACTGTAGAACTATTTAAGGTTTAATTACAGCGTGTCTGGCTTGATCGAGGTGTAAATTAAAACAGCTTTCAGAAGAACAACATCAAACCCTGAGCTATGTCTATCAGCAGGTCTATGTCAGCAGGTCTATGTCTATCAGCAGGTCTATGTCAGCAGGTCTATGTCTATCAGCAGGTCTATGTCAGCAGGTCTATGTCAGCAGGTCTATGTCAGCAGGTCTATGTCTCTCACCTTTTCAGGCCTTTGCTCTTTAAGCTGTGAGAGCTGCAGGCTGCAGTAGAGAGCTTGTTGTTCCTCCACGTGGGTCTCCCTCCTGTCTCCCTCCTGTCTCCCTCCTGTCTCCCTCCTGTTGGCTCTCTGGTCACTAACCTTAAAGAAAGAAGAGGCCCTAGAATAGGAACATGAAGGGAAAGCTATTGAAGAAACATAAGCTGCTGAACATGACAGGACATAATGAGTCACGTTAACACTCCCCTTGTCAGCCCTTTTCATACATTAATAGTAATAGTTAATAGTTCATATCCAGAAGTTGACATGACACCAACGCTAATCTCATCACCGCGCTTCAGTTCCAAATACATGCTTCCAGCGTCTGACTTTGGATGAACACAAAATATGGTTTATATTTACGTTCTAGCGTTCTAAAACTGTCCAGACACAGGCAGCGTCTAACATGAGCAGACGGCCGCGTGTCTTCTTCTGTCAGGGAGTTGAACGTGACGGCCATGAGTGAGGCCGCCGCCCTGCTGGTGGGGACGCACGACTTCAGCAGCTTCAGGGCTGTCAACTCCGACATGCCCTTCAAGAGCCCGGTCAAGACCCTGGACCTCGCCCGCATCGTGCCCGGGAACACATTTGTGCAGCCACATTTCCACAGGTAGGCTTACGGTACGTGTGGAAGGAGTTTCCCTACAGTACCTTAGTGTCAATGCATCATATCTGTATCTTAACTTACTCATTAAGTTGACCAATTTAGTTCAAGGTCAGTATGTCTGGGAGTCGGATGTACCGTTGAATGAATCTGTGTAAGAGTGAGCCACTCCCAGGAAGGAGGCGGGAGACTTTCAGAATAATAAAAACAATAACATAGTTCTGTCCACGCTCACTGGCTGTGCAACTGTGACGCAAACTAGCGTAGCTCGACCGGCTGTCATGAGTGGGAGGGGTTCTGAGAGTGGAGATAGTATTGATTGGTGATAGTATTGAGTGAGTTGCGGGCTGGCCAGCATTTTTATTTGTAGAATATATCACTTACAGGAGAACATTTTATTGATAGCATGATCGGAAATGGTTATAGTTTCAAGCTACGTGCTGGCTGAGCGTTACACATGGCAACCTCACACGTTGTAACACAGCATACCTTCATGTCTGTTTCCTCGTCCAGGAGGGATGAATAGGAGGCATTGAGAGAGAGGAGAGAGGAGACATGGAGTTTGGAAAGATAGCATCATGCCCACGAGGGGAGGCTCCACGTGCCAAATGCCACTTTCATGGCCATTAATTATTCAGCCAGCCAATATGGTGCACAGTATGGACACGGTCCATGGTGTGAGATAAACGTCACGGGTCCCCCCCGCTCGGCCCCTAACATCTCTACCCATGTCGTGTGAGAAGTCATTTGCATCAGCTCTTAAAATGTGTAACATGCTCTGTGATGAAACACGTGGACCAAAACGCCCTGGGGCCAAACGCTGAACGAAAGCAAATATTTTCCTAAATACCTTGTAGGTATTCTGCAGTGGAATATCTGCATTCTGTACCAGGTGATTCTGTACCAGGTGATTGTATATCTGCATTCTGTGTAGGAGCTAAATTTAGTCCAGGTTTTCTTCTTATCACGTGTGCTGGGGACCACTTGCTGTGTTTATTCTTCATAAAGGTCACTATTCTGAGTAGCGGGGATGAAGCAACGGGAAGCGAGCTGCTGAATTATTGAGCCCTAAGAGGTTGAAGCACACACAGGTGTGTGTGTGTGTGTGTGTGTGTGTGTGTGTGTGTGTGTGTGTGTGTGTGTGTGTGTGTGTGTGTGTGTGTGTGTGTGTGTGTGTGTGTGTGTGTGTGTGTGTGTGTGTGTGTGTGTGTGTGTGTGTGTGTGTGTGTGTCTTATATGTGGGAGCAGCCCGGGTCAATGGACCTGTAATGGAGAACTATGATTGTGGTGACTGCACTGTTAAAGCGTTGAGTTTGGACACTTGAGTAAAGGCTGTCTGAGCGCCTGCAGTGATTTAAACTCCAGTCAAACGGATCAACGGGGTTATGCTTAAGAGGTTAATTTCCTATATTTTAAAATGATCCTCAATTTATATGTACATTTTATTTTTATATAAGCAAATTGTTTCCTGAAATTCCTAAGAAATAACCATTAAAATTGTATTTCCCGATCTCACTTTTCTCAATATATATATATTTTTTAACATGTTTCAATGACGTCCCTGACACCGTTCTGACACATTCTCTGGTTCAGTCCTTGATGAATCCACCACTGCCACGCAGCCTTTAAACCGTTTCCATTTGGTTTCCAGGATCAGTAGCTGTTGCTCAGTCTTTTCATTCGTTGAGCTTAGCAGCACAATGTCTCTGAATCTGTTTAGCCAGTGAGCTTTGGCCTGATACTTGACTACACTTTGTTTGACATTTGTTTGCTCTTTATTTTGTAGAGATATCCAGTTTTGGGAGCTGACCTTTAAAAGCAAATCCTTCCTCTATAAGCAGGTTGGTGTTGGTTTTTATATCCCTATATATATATATGCATATATATATATATATATATATAAATATATAAAACGCTTGACAATATGATACATGGCTTGGTATCGCTTCAACACGGTGAGGAAAGGGCGCCACCAGCTGATGTCTTAAGATATCTACTACTGACTAATGCATGAATCAATCCTTTTAGAGTAGAGCTGTGTCTACACATACAGTAATTGTTACAGTATTAGTAACAGGTGTCTACAGTAATTGTTACAGTATTAGTAACAGGTGTCTACAGTAGTTGTTACAGTATTTCCCAACAGCGGGCTGGCCTTGTGTTGCAGGTGCGGCGGCTGACGGGCGCCCTGGTGGCGGTGGGCCAGGGCCGGCTGTCAGTGGCCCAGCTGGGAGAGCTGCTGGAGGCCCGGGACACTGGGGCCTACCCCCAGGGCACCGTGGCCCCAGCGTGTGGCCTCTTCCTCACCAGGGTGGACTACCACCAATCAGGTGAGACAACACTAACAAAGGAGTGATCTATTCACAGGAATTATACTACCCACATCCATAATAACTAGACTGATACAACTTATATATAATTAATTTGGATTAGACCAACCTAAAATAATTGAGTGGTAATTCCCTGCTTGGCCTAACATATCTTGACACATTCCGATATTGTTGCTGTAGAAAGAGGGTCTGTTGGTCATGTGTAACCATTAACGTGTCGTGGTGAATTCCTGTGCAGTGTTTAGTGCCTACGACACCAGTTATGTCTCTGTATATATTAAGTTGTAATATTTTGGCCTCCACAGACCTGCAGTTTTCAGAGGAGGGAGAGGAAAGCCGTCTCTCTCCTAGAGTAAAGCCAGAAGAATCAAAGTAATAATTCCACTGCCGTACACTCATTGTAAACATTTACAATGAGTGTAATAACTTTGTTTTACTGTCATTTAAGATATTGGTTCTTGTCACGTTTACAATATCATTACATGTATCAGAAGTAGTTCTGTGTAACCCTTGGTGCAGAAACTCCTCATTGGCATCAAGTGAATACAGAACAATGTGAAGCATCGGATACAGCAGATCAATATTAGTATATATACTTTGGTTGAGCAAAATGATTGCAGGACAGTCTTGGTAGCGAACATTTGTATTTTAATTGTAACATTGTTCAGAACTACACAGCTGTAGACGCTTGTGAGAGCATCCTGATCGAGTTCTTTCAAACATGAACATCTGGATGTCCTCACAAGGCCAAGAAGATGCAGCTGTTGCTACAGGATGCCAAACGCCCGTCTGAAGCTGACAGGAGTCTGATGAGTAGATCGCTGAGGACACGTACTTTTTGGTTTTGTTAAACATTTGTCATGGTATCACTATCACACACTTGTATAACATTACAGATCTATTATTTGAATTGACACTTCCAATGAAGTAAAGTATACATCCAAGTGTCAAATGAAACGCACTTGGTTGAGAACAAAGGCTTTAGACAAGTTTATTTTCTATGAATATTTGCCTACAATTTAAATTCATCTGCTCAAGGAATATATTTACAAATTTTAAACAAGTTGTCAAGCAGACCGGTAACAGATCAGACCAGCATATGTGCTCCTTGGTGCCACTGTTAAAGATGAGGTTTTGTAGGGTAATTAAGTTCAAGTGACTATTATTAAAGCACATCAGAGGACTCTTCTTTGATCACCAATCAAATAAATTGTGTTCCTCTCACTTTGACCAGGAAGTGCTGAATTTATTTTTTTAAATTCTACTTCGAAAGGAATGTTGTCTCACTTCTTGGAAGCGTCAAACCGTTAAAACACCTTCTTTGACCTCATCTTTTTTTAAATTTGTACACAAGTTTTTTCTCCATTCAAACAGCGTGACCAATCAGCCTGTAGGTCCTGTGGTACTCAAGCCTAATACACATCTGGTATCAACACATAATCCACACATCCTACTGCCTGTATTTCAATATGATAAGAGTTCAAGCCCAATGTCTTCGAATGGCAATTACAAAATTGTACATTTAAAATGCACTTGAAGGCATTAGGTCTATTTAGTCCACCGTACAATCCTTAAGAATGAGTGGAGCACAGTGAGTAAAGGATCGATTGATCTCCAGTTCCACTATTGACCCTGATTAAAAAGAGATAAATCCCCAACTGTCCCAACTGAAAGTTAAGATACTGCGCAACATGACAGGAGACGAATGCAGCGCTGATAACGGAGGTACTCCACACACACCTTTTAAAAACCAACACTGCCTGACATTTGGATGCCAACCCTGAAGCTGAAACTGAGGTCTTTGTTTACAATGTAATGCTCTGTATATGGAGTGATATGAAGATTATAATTTGCATAGACCCTAAACCAGACCACCACTTCAGTTGACCTAGTGGATGGCAGGTAGTCGCCCCTCTGTACAGCGTACCCTTTATTCACCCTTTGTACTTTAGAGTTTCTGGAGTTGCATCAGCGCAAAGAATGAACTGCCGTTTCCATCTTGCCAATTCAAAGTGTTAACATGATATGGATTACATTCAGAAGCAACAGGTTCCTGATCTCCACTGACCACTAACATTGGCACCACTAGAAGAGCTCTACTCCAGAATCAAGCCGTTATAAAACAATACAATCTCAGTACAACAAACATGTCTCACTGTAGCAAGCACGTGAAGGGGTTGGCTCTGCGGCCTGCGACCCACAGCCCACCAGGTCAGCCTTTGCGGCCTCACAATGCGACTGGTGCAAAAGCTTACAGACTTTATTGAATTAAGTACAAAGAGTGAAACGGGGCGCGTCGTTCCACACACATAAAATAACGCCCGCCCGAGATAAAAACAGTTCCACGTGTAAACCTAATGCTGTGTTTGTGGCTTTTTTTACCTCTTGACGACTAAAATAAAATACAAAGTAAAAGCATAAAACACTGCAGGAGCGGTCGGCCCTCAGACAGAGGAGGCCTTCAGAGTCACCCCCTGCTGTCCTTAGCTGGAGATCTTCTCTATCTCATCCAGATCGTCAGTGTCCAGCTTCTCTATTTTCTTATCTGTAAAATAAAGGAGACATTGGGAATGAATGCATGTCAGATAATAAAACCATAATAATAATAGATAATAGTCAGCCATTCAAACCTAAAACGATTAGACTTTATGTGCAGATCACATCTGCACATCGCATCCTCTTAATTGCCAACCTAGATTTCTCAGTCACAGCACTTCAAGTCTCTTGTGTAGGAACTGTCTGACATTGTTTTAGTTAATTACACAGAGCTCAATTCAGTCCAAGCTTTTAGTAATTAACAAATGTAACTCATTTTATTAGTTATTGTTAGTTGGCCGTTACGTTGTGACAACAGGTAACCAGACGTCCTAAACAGCCACAGACAAAATGTTCCCACGAGAGTAAAATGGCTTATTGTCATTAGCCCAATGAGGTGAAGAGAAGGTTCCTCATGTTGTCTGACCACAATATACTTTAGTATCAGACGATGGACTCCAGCTCGTGACAAATAATTAATATAATCACGTGTTTTAGGCACCTACAGAAACAAGCAGCTGTTTTTGGATGAGAGGAGACGGGCTCTGATCAATTCTAACCAGGATGAAGTTTGCCTTCGTGGTTATTGGTTCCATAATCCAATACATAAGACCTGTCAATCATATTTCAGACATTTGAAGGCCTTAAATTCAGATTATTATTATTATTGTATTCTTACTAAAATGCTCCTGGATCCTGGTGAGGACGTTCATGGCGAACTTGCTGTCCACCATGTTGATGGCCAACCCCCGTTTGCCAAAGCGGCCGGTGCGGCCAATCCGGTGCAGGTACGTCTCATTGTCAGGGTTTCCTTCCCTGTCCACTGGCAGGTCAAAGTTTATCACCACGGAAACCTGCTCCACATCAATACCTGATGGAGAAGACAGAAGACACATTTACAGTAACCACCAAACCTGCTCCACATCAATACCTGCATGGAGAAGACAGAAGACACATTTACAGTAACCACCACTCTTGCCAACTCTCTTACTTTCCAACTTTACACATCTTGTTAGTTTGTCTTTTAAATAAACTATCCGAGCATGCAATACTTTTTTGCATTGGAATCATGCTCAATATTAATTTGCAAATATCAAGGGCAATTCAGTTTATTTTTTTACTTACTATTGACTGAAAAGGGGCTGGTCAAAACATCAATATTGTGATACAAGACTAAATATCATCTTAGATTCTCAGTATCGTAATATGGCATCATTTTTTAAAGACTGCCTTAGAGTAAAGTGATGCATTTGTAATCTTGTGTAAACCTACCAGGCTGTTCTAGTCTATTATTTGCCTTTACCCACTTGGGCATTATATCCCAAAACTGATATTATTTATCAAAAATATCATTGTGTAAATAATTTGTGGACACTAGTGGTGGATTTCATGATTTGTTTGCTTGATTCAGTTCACATCAGTCAGTTCACCAAGAAGAGTTGTTCAGAATCGTTCCTTCGTTCGCGTTTCTGGTAGCGGTGAATCAGGGTTCTCAGCTGAGTCGGTCAGACTCGGCTCCTCCCTCGTTCTCATTCTCAAACGAATCACGATCGTGCAATGGTGCAAACGGTCATCAATCAACACAACATTAACTAAGTTCCTTCAGCTGAGGAGCGCTTCATGTTAGAATCGGGATGTTGTTGCCCGTCTGGCTCTCGTGACGTCTTAGTCCTCGAGTCTTCACCGCTAAACACAGTCAGTGAACGAACGGCGACTCGCGAGTCAGCGCGACTCAGTGACTAGTGGGCGGAGCTGGGAGTCGAGTCTCGGAGAACCAACGAGACGAACTGAAACGGGGAATCGGTTCGTTCTTGTTAAAGAGTCGTTCGTTCTAACTGATTCGTTCCCAAACGACCCATCACTAGTGGACACACCAATAGTCATACTGTAACGTCACAATAGAAGGGTGATTATTTGGGAGAAAACATGAATACAAGATGAGGCTCATGTAGCCACGCCCTAACGGGTGCTCTGCCTGTAAAAAGCTTTTGATTTGAAATTTTCATATAAAAAAAATGACAATACATTTCTTAAACTAAATGAGAACGCACTTCTCATTTGTCAAGTTAAACCTTCACACAGGAGTTTACATAAATAGGCAGGAATAAACACAAGCAACAATAAAAAAGGGGTCTTCTGGTGGATAAAGGTTCACGGCGGCTCCTCCAGCTCACCTCGTGCGCACACGTTGGTGGTGACCAGCACCTTCTCCTTGCCGTCCCTGAAGCGGTCGATGACGGCGGCCCTCTGCTCCACCTGCATCTCCCCGCTGAGCAGCGCCACCTGGTGGCCCTCCCTGGACAGCTCCCCGGCCAACCAGCCCGCCGTCTTCCTCGTCTACATCAGAGTAACGCTGTTAGCATGGACAGACGAGGCTCACAGCCCGTTAGAGGAAACATCGAGGAAGAGTCCTCAAACAGGGCCGTACGGGCTACATAACAAATAGAAGAATTTAGAACTTCAACCCTTATTATTTTTAATGTATTGGCAAAACAGTGAATTAACCACAATGCAGCGTAGAAAACTGACCCTAAGCAAGACGTCTACAGACAGCCACAGACGTCTACAGACAACCACAGACGTCTACAGACTGCGACAGACGTCTACAGACTGCGACAGACGTCTACAGACAGCCACAGACGTCTACAGACTGCGACAGACGTCTACAGACAGCCACAGACGTCTACAGACAGCGACAGACGTCTACAGACAGCCACAGACGCCTACAGACAGCCACAGACGTCTACAGACAGCCACAGACGTCGACAGACAGCCACAGACGTCGACAGACAGCCACAGACAGCAACAGACGCCTACAGACTCACGTGGCAGAAGACCATGGCCTGGGCGATGGTGATGGCTCCGTAGATGTTGCAGAGCGCCTGGAACTTCTCCTCCTTGCTGGTGCACTGAACGTAGTACTGCTTGATGGTGTCCAGCGTCTCCTCCTCACGCTTCAGCTTGATGATGTTGGGGTCGGGGACGATGCGCTTGGCGAAGTTCCACACGGACTCCTCGAAGGTGGCGGAGAACAGCAGCATCTGGCAGTCCTTGGGCAGCGTCCTGAGAGAAGGTCAAGTCTGGAGTCAGGGTGCAACTCAACTACAGTCGTTGAATTGGTTATTTAGATTTTCCAGTGACCTGGATAAAAAGACAATGTCCACTCGTGGGACCTGGTTGGGCAGTTGAACACCTCATTATTTCTACACAATGGGCTAATTACAAATGATCCTACCCTAAACAATAGTTGAATAAAACAAATCAACTAGAAATGCCTCAAGTTTCCATACGTCTCAATTGATACATTGGAATCTGTTAAGAAGCGGATTCCGCTATACGGTAACAAGCAGGCCAGTGGAACTCTGCTGTTGTTGTCACGGACAACCAGCATATAATACAGATTCAACTGACTGCCGTTATGTGTACAATGGAAACTATAGCAGACTTCTCTCACGCAAAAAAAAGCACATACCACAAGGCTACACACGTGTTGTACACACAAGTGTACAGATGTGTGTGACACACTGTTTGGCTGGCATGAGTGAGACGGTCTATAGGCGGTTCTGGCCCTGGGGCTATACATGTCTGGTGTAGCAGCTAGTGCATTTCATTAACCTCGACCACGAGGTCCAACCTCGACCGCGAGGTCCAACCTCGACCGCGAGGTCCAACCTCGACCACGAGGTCCAACCTCGAGCGGCTCTCCATCATACATGCACCTTCAGATAAATATCTACATTGTTAAGCTTTGGTTAACAGCACGGCCTTAACCACTAGAACAACACCTCTTTGTAAAACATCCATGTTATAAATGCAACACAGTCCTAAATACAGGAGGTGGTGAACTGTGATGACCTTTAGTCCTAAATACAGGAGGTGGTGAACTGTGATGTAACTGTGATGACCTTTGGATGCGGATGCTCTGGTCCTGGTGACCCTGCGTGGCGATCATGACATCCGCCTCGTCCAGCACAAACACCTTGATCATCTTTGGGTCGATGAACTTGAACTTAATGCACCAGTCGAGCATGGTCCCCGGGGTGCCGATGACGATCTGTTCCTGGAGCTTCATACCGCGCTGCACTGGAGAGAGGAGATCAAAAACAACCCAGTCACGCAGAGCAGCGATCCTCACGCCACCAGGAGCTACGGGGACACACCCCTAAACATGTGACATGAGGATTATTGATTTATCCCAAGTGACCGGATTCAGATACATACAATGAAGAGATAGAGATAGAGATAGAGTGTTCTGTGGTTGAATCATCCAGTGAGTCCATAGGAGCCAACACAGCCTTTAGTCCTTTGTACAGTAGAGAGATGTTCTTACACTTGTTTCCTCTGATGGCGTAGACCAGCTGGACCTCGGGGTAGTGCTTCCCCATCTGCTCTATCACTTTGCCGGTCTGAAGGGCCAGCTCATAGGTGGGCGATACGCACAGGCACTGTGACGGAGGACCGCAGTGGGGGAGGATGAGAGGTTTTCATGAGCTTCAAACAATCCAGGCAGGATGAGAAATGGACCAAAACCACGATCACCTGCCGCACTACAAAGCACTGATTTAATATGTTTTCAGTATTGATAAAAAATACTCAACCATAACATAAGTAATGGACTGATATTCTTGATACAAGGTCAGAGTTTTTAAGCTTTAGTCTCATTCATTACAAATAGTAAAAAAATAAATAAATAAAGAATATATATAGGCCTATATATAATATTAACATGTATTAACATCTCAGAGGGTAAGACCTACCTGAGGATATTTCTTGTTGGGATCTACGTGGCTGAGCATGGCCAACACGAAGGCGGCCGTCTTCCCCGTGCCGGACTGTGACTGGGCGATGAGATTCTGTGGACTGCAGCGACCGCTCGGTAAGAAGAGAGAACACACACCGACACATCTAGCAACTAAACCCTCAACAGCTCGAGGGAGCAACAGGTTAACATACCGGTCGAGTTACACCGGTTAAGATCATTAGGAACGGGACGTCAGTCTGAGTCTACTTACGGCTCTGCAAGCATCATGGGCAGGGCCGTCTCCTGGATCTTGGAGGGTCGGTTGAAGCCCAGGGCGTACACGCCTTGGAGGAGCTGAGGTTTACTACAAAAGGATGACACAGGAGTCACAGGCTAGACTGACAACGCTCAAGACTATTCATGCCCACAATGAAATCACAGGGCAGAGAAAGTATAGGGAAGATGTAGAGGACTTTACATTTATTTTGAAATAAAATAAACACTACAATAAAATAATTTACACAATACAATTTTAACAATTCTTGGACGACAAGGTCCATCTGTGAGTGTATCTGAGTGAAGGTATAAATGATAGTCAGACAGTAGGCAAATACATTGGTTTGTTGTGCAGAAAAGGCATGGAGGAGTGATGCCTGAAGACTTAGAATTTGAAGTAACTCACAGCCGTAGCTCCTCAAAGGACTTCACGGAGTAGAGGGGAGAGTTGGGGTCTCTTTGCAGAACCTCCACCTGGTGGGTGGTGTTGACCAGATTACTCCGTATCAACTTGTTCAACAGTGACTGAGCCGCTTTGTCGTCTGAAAGAAAGGCAGACAGAAACGTCTAGTCTAGGTCGTCTTCTGGGTGTACTGAGAAAGTCACCGCAACGTTCTGAGGTTGAAGATCAACTAAAGCCAAAGGCTGACGTGGGAAACTATTCTTGCATTATTAAGTTCACGAATCAAAACAAATACTTCCATCTATCTATACATACAATACAAACCAATCGGAGTTGAATGGTTGATTGCATTTACTTTTCCCGTTCAGCAGGAACAGTCACTAGGAGCAGAACAATAAGGGCACCGTGTGGTCACCTTTCTCCTCCTCGTCGGTGCTCTTGCTGTCGGCGGTCTTGGTCTCCGGGTCCGTCTTGGCCGCGCTGCTCTCCTCCGTTCTGCTGCCGGCGGTCCCTGCGGTGCGGGTCGGATTAGTGGACGTCTGGAGACGTTCCGCTGCTCGCCTCTTTATACGAGGGGCCGTGCGAACACAAACGTTGCCAAAATGTCACTTCAACTTACCATTCTCCTCCAGTGTGTCCTTGATTTGTAGGGCGCTTATCTGCAAAAGTTCAAACAAACAAACGTTTAACTTCTTAGAGTGGAGCC
>NC_140272.1:20544478-20626978 GCF_964030765.1 Micromesistius poutassou
GAGCAATCACACCGGATAAGGACGCCACTGCACCAAAAATTCTCGCAATGGCTGGGAGAGAGAGATCAAAAAAAAAAAAAGCTTGATTCTCAGATGTTCCCTTCATAGACAGTCAGCAGAGGAGCGGGCGGGCAGTGAGGGAGACAGAGAGAGGGGAAGAGCGGGTTGGTAGAAGGAGAGAGAGAGAGAGTCCATGAATAAGGTTGCTATAGTAACCATCCGGTGGGTCTGACTGTTTCTCTCTGGCGTACATTTCAGCATATTGAGTCTGCCTCTCTCTACCCCTCTCCCTATCTCTACCTCTCTCTACCCCTCTCCCTATCTCTACCTCTCTCTACCCCTCTCTCTCTTTTTTACTTTCATTCTTTTCATCCGCTCTGACTTTTTTTTCCTTTCTCTTTTTATTTTACATAGCTTATCGCATCTTTCTCACACACTCTCTTGTGCTCTCCCTCCATCTCTCTCTCCCCCTCCCTCTCTCTCTCTCTCTCTGTATGCTCCCTCTCGCTGTCTCCCTTTCTCTCCCTGTCTCTCTCGCACCTCCTCACATTCTCCCTGCGAGTGCCTTCACGTTCCTTGGAAAACACAGGGAGTGTTTGATGTCAGTTCGTTCAGAGATCTCCATCTCGCCGGTCCATCTCAAAGTTCAAGAGGCCGCCCCTCTGCTCCTCTTCCCTCGTTCCCACCATGAAGACACACAGCTCCGTCCTGCTGGTTAAACTAAACATGAGGCCCAGCGCTCTGGACCCCATCACATGAAGCCTCGTCGCTGTTGGACTACGGAGGAATAGGAGATGATACATTTGAGATGAGCCAGAGAGCGTTTTCCAACTGGGATCTTGCTTGAAAGAATGACGTATTGAGCAATCATGGAGCAGCGAGCGTGAGCCAACAGACTGAGCACCAACAATGTGTTCATTTATTCATTGGTTTTGGTCAGAGGCGCTTTTTGAGTGTAGAGAAGATGATCCAAGGAGTGAGGAGGAGTCCTTCCTGTCTTAATGTCCCTGCTCCCAGAAGTCCTTCCTGTCATTTTCCAGTAGAGACTTCCATAGCAAGGGAATACCTGATAGCACTGCCAGGCCCGCTTCTCTCTCACACACACACACACACACACACACACACACAGACACACACACACACACACACACACACACACACACACACACACACACACACCCAAGCACATACACAAACACGCACGCGTCTCGATCAGGTACAAGGCATGAACCAATGAGATGACATCATATATTTTCCATAAACGTGCAGAAGGAGGAAAAAATGTTGTCAAATATTTGCATGCAGCGCCCATGCTGGGTCCTGCTTCATACAACCCTCATTGATTCAGAGTGACCACGGTTACAGCGGACACTACAGCCCCGAGGGAAGACCAAGGTCAGACAGACGGCCAGCACACAGGCGCGCCTAGGGGACAGGACTGTGGACGAATATGAAACTAAAGAATAGTATTTGAGTATAAGTGCTTAATTTATATCTCCTTCTCTCTCCTCCCCCTCCCCCTCTCTCTCCCTCTCTCTCTCGTTCATTCTTAGTGTGTCTCTCTCTCTCGTTCTATCACAGTGATGTGTTAATGTGTGTGTGGTGTGTGTGCATGTGTGTGTGTGTGTGTGTGTGTGTGTGTGTGTGTGTGTGTGTGTGTGTGTGTGTGTGCGTGTGTGTGTCTGTGTGTGATCATGTGCGTCTACGGCTTACCTGGAGAGCACGTAGAGTGCAGTTTTCTTCCTCTTATGCCTTCGCACTACGAATGCTCTTGCTAATTCCTTTGCTGCTTTTCTCCCCTTTCTCCTCTTTCTCTCCCTCTCTCTCTCTCTCTCTCTCCCTCTCTCTCTCCCTCTCTCTCTCTCTCTCCCTCTCTCTCTCTCTCTCCCTCTCTCTCTCTCTCTCTCTCCCTCTCTCTCTCTCACTCTCTCTCTCTCTCTCTCCCTCTCTCTCTCTCCCTCTCTCTCTCTCCCTCTCTCTCTCTCTCTCTCTGTCTCTCTGTCTCTCTGCCTCTCTCATTCGGTCCATGTGTCTCTTCTCCCCTCCCTTGCTCCATCTCTTAAGTCTTTCCCAACGTGTCTCTCTCTTCCCCTGCCCGTGCACCTGTCAGGGATTATGTAACAGAGCAGCTATCCAATCCACTCTCTGTTGGCGCCGCCGTCAAAGCACCACACATGTCCTCCACCTTCTGCAGTCAATAGCACAAAAATTCATGCACATTCTTTATCCATGCAACGCAAGACTTCATGGCTATAACGTTTGTGTTAATTCAAGAACGATTTTGTTAACGACCACCTTGAAATAGAAAGGGTCCTGTGTGTCGGGGTGGTTTCTGTCCCACGCAGGCAGTGAGTTCAGCATAATGTGCTGTGTCACTGCAATGAACACATGAACACATGAGACATGAACGCATCAACAACCAACCAGCAACTACTAAACACAGACTTAGAGGTGGGCTCATCTTGAAAATGCTACGCTACACATACATCGGGTATATTAATATAATAGAAGAAACACATATTCTCTCTCTCTCTCTCTGAGCGGGCAGCTTGCAGCCGTGACAGCAGGGGGGGGGGGGGTGGGGGGGGGGGGGGGGGTGGGGGAGGGAGGGGGGGGGAAGAGCTGACGAATGTATTGAGTCCAGCGTTGTCCGAGCCCATGTCGTTGTATCTGCAGAGAATTCACAGACGTGCAATACATTACAATGGCCTCCGGGCCGTGGTTGTGGCTGGTGCTCTGGGCCGTGGTTGTGGCCTGGTGCTCTGGGCCGTGGTTGTGGTCTGGTGCTCCGGGCCGTGGCTGTGGCCTGGTGCTCTGGGCCGTGGTTGTGGTCTGGTGCTCCGGGCGGTGGTTGTGGCCTGGTGCTCTGGGCCGTGGTTGTGGCTGGTGCTCCGGGCCGTGGTTGTGGCTGGTGCTCTGGGCCGTGGTTGTGGCTGGTGCTCTGGGCCGTGGTTGTGGCCTGGTCATGGACCAGACTGGGGCTTCTGGTTGCTGCTTTAGGACATTTGCTTTAATGGGTGCAGGAATTATCCTGAGATCTCTCTGGATCTCTCATTAACTACATAACACGGTGAACACTTCACAGGGATCATTTTAATTACACTAAATCAATACTATGTACTAATTTAGCCTCATACTTTGATCCAAACTGATGTTTTTGAGTGCTATATAGCTGTAGCTACAGCTATATGGCTTTAGTATGGCTGTAGAAGGTCTGCTCAGCTACAAAGTTCAAAGTCCACATCAAAGGGAGTTACTCTCCCCTCTCCTGAACTGCCTGAAACAGCTTGTTTGCGGTCAACATACCCACATTCATTCATGCAATCGCTGAAGACTCACCTTGTTTGGCCCTCAAACAAAGCTAGAGCGAGCGGTGGTGCAGAGGTCTGGTAGAGGAGACGCTATTGTCACCAGTGCGAAGGCAATCCCTATTGTATGGATTTCCACAGGAAAGTGAAATTAATGAGTCAGTGGCTAAAATTAATTTTGACTTCCCTTTCATGTTGGAAGGAGGGATCCCCCACTCTGCATTTCTTCTCTAGATTTCTTCCTTGCTTAAGGGAGTTTTTTCTTGCCGTGTGGGGGCTTGTGTCGGGGGGGGGGGGGTCATAAATACTTGGCCTGTTAAGCCCTTTGAGACTGTAATGGTGATTAAGGGCTATACAAATAGAATTGAATTGAATGTTAAGGGGGCTGCTTCCTGAACCGGTGCAGTTCACTGTTGGAGCCTCAACCTGTGAGTCTGTTGGCTCACGTTGTCCTGTTCAAAGGTTTGGGTTTTGCAGCTACAGTCGTCTGCTTACTTGCTACCTACCATCGTAGTGTTTCAATGGTTTTGATAATCAGCTAAAAATGTGTAGAAATAAGACGATAGTTTTTAGATCACAAGAGGCTGAACATTGTTCAGGTGTGGAGTTGGATTTATGATTATACGAGCTGTAATGTTACTGTAATGTTACTGTAATGTTACACCGCCATACAGTCATTCACCATCATTGACTCTGAGTCACTGTTGTCATTTAATTTATTTTCTTCGCTCTGTAGAGTGGAGGCTGTGGTTCCCGAGGTCCAGTCAGGGCTGTGTGTAATACATATTGTGTACGTGTGATCAGTCAGGGCTGTGTGTAATACATATTGTGTACGTGTGACCAGTCAGGGCTGTGTGTAATACATATTGTGTATGTGTGATCAGTCAGGGCTGTGTGTAATACATATTGTGTACGTGTGACCAGTCAGGGCTGTGTGTAATACATATTGTGTACGTGTGATCAAGCTGTGTTTTCCCCAAGTCAAAGAGAGGTGAATGCACTGCAAAGTCAATAAAAACAGGCCACTTTTACTTTGTATTTTCCTTTATTAAACATAAAATAAAACATATTTTAAACAATAATGGGCACACTTCACATACATACAAGGAAGGTCCATTCAGAACAGTACTTTCTTAAAAATCCAATGTAACTTTTTGACGTCAATGTTTTATAGATTATGTGGTCAACCTGATGAGGCTCGCTTCTGATGTGGTGTTTGAGGACCCAATGCCATTTCTGAGGAGTTTAAGTCGATGGCCATACCCAAGACCCTCAAAGAGGTTGTAGTAGCCCGCCATGTCTCCAGCTTCAGTCAAGGGGTGGTGTTGATGCTGTGCAGGGTGTAGGCTCTAGTGCTGGACATGGGTGGTGTTCCATGCACGGAGAGGGGACTGGAATCTTGTTCATTCTTCTTACAACATAAAAGTGAATATAAGAATGATTTACAACAACTTTTTGTTTTGTTTTATCAAATAATAGCTAAGGAGGCAACATCAATACATAGGAATGATATTGATCCTGGAAGCAACATGTGTTTCACTGTCACGTTTTCAAATAACATTGTGTGTGTATGTAATTATTTATAATAGATAGATAATAATAAAACAATACATTTCACGCAAAGTATGATGAACAGTGAAAAGGGTTGATACAGAAGCCAAGGCGACAGAGAGGCTGTACTAATGCAGTGATTATACTGACTGTTATGTATCCTTGTATTCCTTTGCAGCTAAATAAGAAATGATAAAATGTGCACTTCGTCAGTCAATGAACACATGGTTGTATCGTGATGTGGGGAAATGACAGATACAACGTTACATCAACAATCAAAGATACCTAACCTAAACACTTACCATGTGAAATATCCTGCTCCCATCCTGGTCAGGACGCTGTTTCGGGTCAAACCTGTTCGGCCTTAATTGATTCATTTATGATTTGGTTTCAGACTCCGGCTCAAAAGAGGTTTGTCTGTACGGAGCTCAGGACTGAGGGCCGTGAGGCGGCGGAAACACAGCGAAACATTTGAACAAACGCAACCGAGTGGGCCGGCTTTGGGAGGGGGCTGTAAGGGCCCCTCACACTGGTCAAAGCCTCCCTGTACTCGTACAGTACAGTAGCGTGTACTGGAGCACGGTACAGATGGCCTGGTGAGAGCCTAAGGAGCTCCAACCGAGTGTTTCTGACAACGGCTGAAGGCTGAAGTGAGAACAATAACAAACACATAAAAGACTGTAAGCCTATTCTAGTAGTACCCTAAATAAAGTTATTAGCAACAGAAATTGCATGTAATGACTTTAATGTTTCATAATGCTGCAGACTTCAGGGTTTAAACCAGAAACCTTTCGCTAATTCTACAACACCTCAACCAGTACTGCATCTCATAAACATTCCTGATTGCCAGTGGTGCTAAAGGGTGGAATTAGAGTCACTACACGGTTCATTGTATGTTTCTTCTTATTGTGCACCATCCCACTTCCGTTACACACACTGGCCGTCCCTGTCAGTTGACCTAAACAGTGACCGCGGTTCTTCTGACGTTCCTCGGTCTACCTCTTCAGTTCGGTTTAGGAACGATTATTAAACAAAAAGAATGGAAGAAATTCTTTCGATTGCAACCGTTTGTTAGACTGAAGTTTTCTTCCACAAAACGTCAGTCAGCTGATCTTTTAAAGGCTGCACGTAGAGCACGTAGAGAACGTAGAGCACGTAGAGCACGCAGAGCACGTAGAGCACGTAGAGCACGTAGAGCACGACCACAGCAGTGCATTAGCATTCCAGAGTCTGGAGTTTCAACGGGGAATCAAAACAATAAACGATGTTGCAAGAATAAAAACAATGACAGCAGCATACAGAGACTGGAGATGAGCTGGTTGGTCCGGTCCAGGGTGTAGCGGGGAGGGGTGGAGTTGGTCTGGTCCAGGGTGTAGCAGGGAGGGGTGGAGTTGGTCCAGGGTGTAGCAGGGAGGGGTGGAGTTGGTCTGGTCCAGGGTGTAGCGGGGAGGGGTGGAGTTGGTCCAGGGTGTAGCGGGGAGGGGTGGAGTTGGTCCAGGGTGTCCTGACCAGACGAAGGCGTTAGATAAGAGAACGTTAAAGAAAGGGACGTGTCGCTGCGGGGCTGAGGCGTGTCGGGGAGCGCTGGGGGGGGTTTCTGCACAGAACCACCACGGCCACAGCGCCGACCCAGAGACTAGGTGCATACGTTACCATGGCAGCCAGCCCAGGCAGCCCCTTTCATGTCTGTCAAGAACTTGGGGGGGAGGGGGGGGGGGGGCGGGGGGTAGAGAGAGGTGAAGAGCAAGAGAGAGAGACAGAGAAACAGAGAGAGAGAGAGAGAGAGAGAGAGAGAGAGAGAGAGAGAGGAGGAGGAGACGAGATAGAGGAGACACTGGAGAGCTTACCAACGCGTCTGCCGTTCACGTCTGCAGTTAAGAGCTCAGACGTGGCACGTGCGCATTAATGAGTGTGCGTGTGTGCGCACGCGTGTTCCGCTCTGCTGGCGTGCGGCGGGGAGCACGGCGCGGCTCAGGACGCCGTACGGCTCATCACAGAACATGAATCATTTAGTCGCCACAGCAAGAGCTGCAAATGTCACGTCTCCTCAGCACCGCTGCCTCCCGCGACGCTGGGTCAACAACAAACACAAAGCGTTAAACAAAAGCAGAAGGATCGGAGATCGTTCCGGCTCTGAGCGGTTTCCTGTGTTCACCGCGTTCATCAAAACGAGGGCTGCAGTGATGTGTTCCTTTGACTTGGGGGGGGGGGGGGGGGGGGGGGAGCAGTGCATCGAGCGCCTTTGAGGGTAAATTGTGGTGATTTGAGAGTTTCTACAGTCGGAGCAGGAATTTGTTTCTGGGTTTCATTGCCGGTCCTGAGTTCCTCTGAGGGCTGATGGGAGGAATGAGAAGCTCTGGACCAGGGGAGACATCTTTTGTGTCCTAATAGGCAATCATAGAAAAGCAATAGGACGTCTAAATATATCCATGTGAGGGTTCAAATTTGACATCAAAACTGGCTACGTTCTCCGTGTTTGCGTTGCCTAGGGTTTTCTTTCACGTCATAAAACAAAATGCCAGTCTTTAAGCAACCTCTGTACACAATACAACAGTAAAAAGTGAATATTACACCTTCAGAATCTTTATTACAAGATATTAGGCCACTGTACAAAACAGTGTGAATTGTACAGTACAACGCTGAATTAAGACTGTTTCTTGAGGTTTGTCATTCAAAGCTGTATAGGAGGTGTTCCAAGAACACACAAGTAAGAGATTTTTTCTTCAGAAGTTCTGCCATGCATGCATGATTTCATATTTGCCATGCATGAGTTGGTATTTCAGTGTTTTAAGAAAAAGAGTCCTACAAAATGGCGACCAAACTAACAACTAAATAGTGATGTTAGAAGCACGGAAAAAAATAAGAGATCCATGTTGTCCTGTAAAGTATATCCCTTCATGAGATTTGGCACACGTTAATGCACAATGCAATATAAATAGTTTATCAATAAATACGGTGTGTGTACAGTCAAGGTACAGTATCAACCAATCCAGGGGAAGTCCTGGGAGCTTACAAACGCTAGGGAGGTACACGGTATATAAATGACTCTTAGCTGCAAAGCATGGTAACAAAAACGTAACAGAAACCAAATACACCCAGGCAACATCGAGAATAACAAAAGAAAGTCATAAAAAAACGTAAACCTGCACTTTCATTCCATCATAACTCGTCTCAACATACAAAAAAACAGTCCCTCGGGCCTCCCTGGAAAAAAGAGATATCTTCCAAAGGTTCAATAAATAGAGTCTTCTATACAGACAGAGAACAACTAAATGTTATAGCGCTTCTTCACTTTTTGTGCAAGAAAATATGGGCTACCCTTTCCATATTTACAGACTCTCAGCTAACTCGCTTTGCTCCCGACTGAAGAGCGTCTGGATGATTGATCATAGAGGAAGTGACCGTGTGCTTTCCGTTTGTTTGTGTGTGTGTGTGTGTGTGTGTGTGTGTCTGTGTAGGTGTGTGTGTGTGTGTGTGTTGGTTTTTACATGACATTTACAGATTCATCCTGTCCCTGATTTCTGCGTTTTTCGACAGCGTCGCTTTGGCCCAAAGAACCCCTCACTCTATCATCTGCTGCCAATGAATGGATGAACCCCTCACTCTATCATCTGCTGCCAATGAATGGATGAACCCCTCACTCTATTGTCTGCTGCCAATGAATGGATGAACCCCTCACTGTATCGTCTGCTGCCAATGAATGGATGAACCCCTCACTCTATCATCTGCTGCCAATGAATGGATGAACCCCTCACTCTATCATCTGCTGCCAATGAATGGATGAACCCCTCACTCTATCATCTGCTGCCAATGAATGGATGAACCCCTCACTCTATCATCTGCTGCCAATGAATGGATGAACCCCTCACTCTATCATCTGCTGCCAATGAATGGATGAACCCCTCACTCTATCGTCTGCTGCCAATGAATGGATGAACGGCGTAAACACCCTCGGATCAAAAGTGACATGTGTGTGTGTTAGTGTGTGTGTATGTGTTAGTGTGTGTGTATGTGTGTGTGTGTGTGTGTGTGTGTGTGTGTGTGTGTGTACAGGGAGGAAGAGGAAGTCGACCCGAGCAGAGGGCGGGGAAAAGGGGAGAGGAAGGAAGAAAGGTGAGCGGGGGGGGGGGGGGGGGGGGGGGTGTACCCGCGGGCCCCGTGTCCGGCACACGTCTCCGGGTCTGGACGGGTCTGGACGGGTCTGGACGGCGGGGGGGGGGGGGGAGTGCTGCTTGCTGCCACATGAGAGAAAGTGCTTATCTACAGAGTTATCTACAGAGTCTTTGGATTAAAACTGGCTCACATCGCCATTTCTCTTTTTTATAAAACGTTTCAAGAGTGTCCGTTGGGATAGATGGAGGGGGGGGGGGGAGGGGGCGGGGGCGGGGGGGTTGCAGGAGGGTGGGGCGGGGGGGGGCAGGGTTGCAGGAGGGTAGGGCGGCGGGGGGGGGGGGGGGTCAGGGTGCCGTTTCTTAAGCCTCGGCGGGGGTCTTCTCTGTTCCGTTTTTCTGGGCCTCTCCGTCATCGTTTTCGTCAACTGTGGATGACAGCAGGAGGAAGAGTTCATCAGCCACTGTCCTCCCCCCCCCCCCCCCCCCACACACACACACACACATACCACACACACACATGCACCCACACACACACACACACCCACAAACACGTCCACACGCGCACAACTTGACACAACACAACACAACACTGCATATGAGCAGAAGAATGAACATGCACATGTGCACATGCACACAGAGCGATGCAGTCAGCCTCCGCTTGCGCTCGTGTGTGTGTGTGTGTGTGTGTGTGTGTCTGTGTGTGTGTGTGTGTGTGTGTACATTCCGTTGTTGCGCATCATGTGAACGTACATGATGTATCTAACATCTACGACGCACTGCCCACCGCGGTGCCCTCGCGGTTCATCTCCTTCTCCTCCTTTGTAATTTAGGCACGTTTCTGTGAGGAGCCGCGAGCTTGTTGGGGGGGGGGGGGGTGAACGGGTGCAGTGCAAGTAATACTGAGGAGAAAGCACGTCTGTGGGCTTGACACGAATTATACAAAAAAAAAACGAAATCTTGGAACACGTCAATCTCAATCATAGCCTCCATTCATTCGGGACATGCCATTGGTCAGGACTCCCGCTGGGCAGCATGCAGTGGGCATTGGACAGCCCGCACGCGCGCACTGCGCATTGAACTTATGTTGCAATGCGATTACAACAAAAAGCCATTCTACACAAAGGGCTGGACGGCATAGCAATACATGTGTGTCCGTGTCTCCACATAACGCGCTGTCTACCGCAGCGGGGTGAAGGCATGCCGGGCCTCGGATCGATAGGTCCTCTACTATGGCCCCTCGGACGGTTATGTCGTGCGCAATGAAAACATCACCATTGAAAATATGAACATCTCCATCCAATAGTTACCCCGTTTGCTCCTGCCTATCTGTCCGAGTTTCGGAGGGCGTTTATTCTGTGGCCCGTTGAAGAAGTTGTTGGTGTCTTGGAGACGACAGGTGAAGGAAAGGTGTCCCTCTTCGCCTTCGTTTCCATAATGACTCATTTTCTCCTCGTTGAAAGGCAGCACTTCCGACATTTCCAAAAGGCGTCTGGGTATCACCGAAGCGCAAAAGGAAAACGAAACGAGCTCGATGATCAAAATGTGTGGTGATCGGCGATGACAAAAACCAAGGAAAACACGACACGACACGAGCCGAGGCGACGGAGCCCTGTGTGTTTACCTCGAAGGCGGCACGTGTCCCCGTCGGTCGGTGCGCCACCCCAACACAATAAACCAACGAATAAAAAATGTCCTCAGTCTCACCGATCGGAAAGCCTCGGCAACATTATTCAACAATGTCCCGTCGGTTTGTGTGCGTATCGCGATTGAAATGTGGACGCACGGCGGAAGACGAAAGAAAAAAAATGTGCAGTGGAGCGCCTTCAGATGTGGAGCGGCTGGACCCGTCCACGAAATATCGGAGGAAGAAATGCAAATTGAGCAGCGATGCAAAACACGGATCCCAGGGAGACCTGGCCAGGGAGCACGTCACGGACCAACTGGGGGGGGGGGGGGGTTGGGGTGGTGGTGGGGGGGGGGTTTCTGAGGCGGCCTGGCGTGGCTTCCAGTACGGAGCCGCAATGTACTAACGATCCATTCGCCAGGATCTGTGTGTCATCAAGCGAAAGGATTTTTCTCCCCCCCCCCGTTTTTATTCTCCAGTGAGATCATGACGGATTCGTCCTTCGTTAGACGTTGTGGTGACGCCGCGTGCAGATGACGCTCCGTGACAACTCGTCCATGGTGCGTTCACACCCAGAGACCTGACTAAAGGACGGCGGTTCAGACCCAGAGACCTGACTAAAGGACGGCGGTGCGTTCACACCCAGAGACCTGACTAAAGGACGGCGGTTCAGACCCAGAGACCTGACTAAAGGACGGCGGTTCAGACCCAGAGACCTGACTAAAGGACGGCGGTTCAGACCCAGAGACCTGACTAAAGGACGGCGGTGCGTTCACACCCAGAGACCTGACTAAAGGACGGCGGTTCAGACCCAGAGACCTGACTAAAGGACGGCGGTTCAGACCCAGAGACCTGACTAAAGGACGGCGGTTCAGACCCAGAGACCTGACTAAAGGACGGCGGTGCGTTCAGACCCAGAGACCTGACTAAAGGACGGCGGTGCGTTCACACCCAGAGACCTGACTAAAGGACGGCGGTGCGTTCACACCCAGAGACCTGACTAAAGGACGGCGGTGCGTTCACACCCAGAGACCTGACTAAAGGACGGCGGTGCGTTCACAGGCTGCTGTGACCTACAACATGAACCCCATCCCTGATGATTAGCATACGATTTACCTCATGATTAACATATTCTGTGTATAACACACACACACACACACGCACACACGCACACACACACACGCACCCGCACCCACACCCACACCCACACCCACACGCACACGCACACGCACACACACACGCACACACACACACAGACTCGCGCTCACACACACACACACACACACACACACACACACACAGACTCGTGCTCACACACACACACACACTGTACCTGTGTATGACAGTCCACTTGCAAACCAACCTGCAGTCTTTCTGTGTGATTATTTGGTATGGGAGAGGGACATCTTATTGATTCAAAGAGAGAGCTTCAATTACCAGCCAAAGTTTGTGTTTTTTTTGTAAGACCTCTCTAGGCTATTCCCCACACAAATAAGTGACATGTCAACATTTTGTTGGGTGGACCAAATACCAAATAAAGGGTAAGTGTGAGCTGTGTTCTGTAACACCAAGACCCACCTGGTTTAAACCACTAAAGACACTCTAGTGTGTGTGTGTGTGTGTGTGTCTGATGTTTGTACAAATTAGTTGACACTGAAATCTTAAATCCAGAAAATAAATGCGGCAGCAAAGGGATGAGGTGGCGTCATGTTATCCCAGTGCCGGCTCCGTCAGATATCGTTTCCATCGCTCTGCCATCACATCTCAGCGACCGCCGCGCAGAGACTCTGGTGCTGCCAAGTATCAGCGGCAGGATGAGAGGTGAGGAAAGCAGATACGCCTGAATCCAGCCAGCCCAGTGCCTCTCTGGAAAAGAACAACTGAAATCATTGACATTAGTAAATACTAATAAATACTAATATGACTCCCACATGTCAAATGACTGGATGGTGTGGCACCTCCTCCAGAGCCCTGAGACCGTCCTGCAGACCAGCGTCCCGTCCAGTGGAGATCTGCTCCTCCAGGTCTCTGTTTAGCGACCCTCCTCAGACCAGTTGATGACCAGTATCTACTTCAGTTACTCCCATATATGGAAAAACAATACAGTGTTCTTCTCAACTTCTCCCTTTCCACATTTTTCTATACAACATGTGCTCCCTTTGTGCTCTGAAGACTAACAGAGAACATCCTATGGCTCTTATAGCTCTTCATGATCACACTTTATCGAACATCAACTTATTGCCTATCCAAAGAGTCAAACAGAGTATTCTTCTGACTAACTATTTACAGCAAAAGAGAAACAGCTATACTCCACCGCTCACTCTTCAATCAAATTGTATTTATATTGCCCCTTAATCATGGTTACACTCAAAGTGCTTTACAGGCCATAGTGTATAGACTGTAATGGTGATTACGGGCTATACTAATAAAATTGAATTGAATTGAATTGAGTGTATGACACACCCTAAGCCTAGCACCCTAAAGGACAAACTTAATAATCAAGAAAGAAACCTTGAGAAGGAAAGCAGAGGGTGGCCAGGCATCCTGTCCTGATCACAGCAACACACTAAAACAGAGACAGCAATTCAACTCACAGGTAAGATCTGGAAGTCCCCCCTATTGGGAGCACATGTCCATGGCAGTTATTTATGCAGAGCTGTCGGTGCAGAGCCCTGTTGTATCCTGGGTGCTCTCTCACTGACTGGAAGTATGTCGATTTCGGTCTCAACTTTGTTTCCGTTTGTAGAAAGAAACAACCATAGTTTGGCTTAATCCAAGAAAAACAAAGTGAGCCAGGTAAATGAACGCACTGAATGGTCTTTGGTCCAAAATGCATTTTTATTTATAGGAGGATATTGATAAAAATGGAATACCACTGTGAATATAGCAACAGTGACTCATATGTAAAGGACAGCTGCTAAATATTTGTTGAATACAAAAGTGATGACTTTATGGATATAAAATGTCTTTGAGTTGTTGGCATTTAGGGTAAAACATGAGATGAGGTTCCCTCTATTGAAAAGGTTCAAAGCCACAGGCTCTGAAGGGGGGGGGGGGTGATGCTGTTTTATAACAGTGCATTAAAAACCTGTCTCGACAGAACTCTCCCACTCTCGGTGGAATCGGAGTACTTCACCCAGTACTCAGTCTAGTACTTCACCTAGTACTCAGTCTAGTACTTCACCCAGTACTAGTTCCTGTCCAGAGCCTCTCTGGTGCAGCGCAGGTAGGAGCCGTAGATGACGCGGTCGATCCAGCGGCGGAACGCCGACACGGCCGTGTACACTCCGGGGAACTTGGGGTCCCCGCAGCCGTGGCCCCAGGACACCAGGCCGTACACACGGCCCTCGCAGACCAGCGGCCCGCCGGAGTCTCCCTGGAGGAGACACAAGACTTCTTATTGGATCACCGCCACAAGAGGGAGACCAGCGCTGGTCCACGCTGGTCCACGCTGGGATTCAGGTCGCAAAAAACGAATCTAGAGTCCAAGCTCATTGGTGAAATAGTTTTTCACTGCTTTTCACTTCCTTGCTCTCCTGCTCTGCTCTGTTGACTCCAGACTGGTGGTGACGCTCTGCATCGCCCACCAAGGACAACTCATGGAAATACATGAACTGAATGAACTGAATGAACTGAACACATGAACTGTTTCATTTGTGTGTTTTCAGGGCAATCGAACCTGAGCTTCTGAAAAAAGCAAATCAAAGCAGAGGAAGAAGTGTGGGAAAAAAACATTGTACACACACACACACACACACACACACACACACACACACACGTCAAATCAACCTTCCAACACATTTCTTTGAAATCCTGTCTCTACAATCACTGTAGTTCTAGGTTTTCAACTCTGAGATTCATGATTAAATGTTCGACCTTGATCACCACTTCTATTAAGCAAAACATAACAGCACTATTCTAATTAATAAAGTGAGGGAAACATGGAAACATGGAAATCAATTCAATTCATTAATAATTAAAAAGTGAAATGCCATTGTTCACCAAACCATGAAACTTGGACTCTGGGCCGTACCAGGGCTCTGGGCTGTACCAGCGCTCTGGGCCGTACCAGGGCTCTGGGCCGTACCAGCGCTCTGGGCCGTACCAGGGCTCTGGTACCAGGGCTCTGGGCCGTACCAGGGCTCTGGTACCAGCGCTCTGGGCCGTACCAGGGCTCTGGTACCAGGGCTCTGGTACCAGCGCTCTGTGCCGTACCAGGGCTCTGGTACCAGCGCTCTGGGCCGTACCAGCGCTCTGGGCCGTACCAGGGTTCTGGTACCAGGGCTCTGGTACCAGCGCTCTGGTACCAGCGCTCTGGGCCGTACCAGCGCTCTGGTACCAGCGCTCTGGTACCAGCGCTCTGGGCTGTACCAGCACTCTGGTACCAGCGCTCTGGGCCGTACCAGCGCTCTGGGCTCTGGTACCAGCGCTCTGGGCCGTACCAGCGCTCTGATACCAGCGCTCTGGGCCGTACCATGGACTCTGGGCCGTACCAGGACTCTGGGCCGTACCATGGACTCTGGGCCGTACCTTGCAGGCGTCCTTCCCCCCGCTCCGGAAGCCGGCGCAGATCATGCTGGCCGTGATGTTCCCGCTGAAGGACAGGCTGCCGTTGCACCTGGCCGTGGACACAATGGGCACCTTGACCGTCCTCAGGGTGGAGGGCGCCTGGCCCCCCCCCAGGCGGGTGTGGCCCCACCCTGACACCTGACACAGCCGGCCCTCGGGGACCCCGGTGCCCTGCCTGGGGAGGGCAGCGAGGGACACGTAGCGGTTCAGCACCACGGGGGCCCGCAGCTACAGGGGGCACAACGGGAGCACACATGAGCTGTGGGCTGAATGAAGCAGAAATTGAATTTTCTTTTCTTGAATTAAAGTGAATAATAAGAAGGTGTCATTGGGGGGGGGGGGGGGCTGAATTGTCTGAACAATTGTTGGTTAATTTAAAGGTCAACTAAGAAAACATTTTCTCGAAACTTCTTGGTTTGGTTGAAGTCAATTGCTTTTCATTTCTTCAATTATTTCAAACATTTGTACATAGAATGAGTAAATCAAAGTCACAGACAGTGAAGGCTCTGAGCACCTTGATGAGCATGACGTCTGCGTTGTTGGTGCTCTTGTTGTACAGCGGGTGTGTGAGGAGAAGCCGTGGTTTGGAATACTGCTCGGTGCCTTCAAAGGTCCGTAGGGTGTAGTCCCCCGCTACCACCATCATGTGCTCTGCCCTGGGGAGCCGCAACAGTCCAGATGCAGACGACGACTGAATTGTTGTGTGTTGTCGTGCTTTAAGCGTGTGCGTGATAATATGATAATAATGTAGGAGGCTTTTGGCTTAAATCAATCAAAATATGTAACTATAAAATAACCCAAAAATGGTATCACTGATATTAACCTGCTCAACAAAGCTGTATATTATTCACTTATGTGAGTTTCAAAATACACATAAATATAAACCCATCGAGACATAACCATTGATGATCAAATTGATTCATTCATTCATAAAACCTGTTAAAAAAATTAAATAAAGGAGCGGTGCAGAGGGCATGCTGGGAACAACATGAACAACAACAACAACAACAACATGAACAACAACACCAACAACAACAACATGAACAACAACAACAACAACAACATGAACAACATGAACAACAACAACAACAACATGAACAACATGAACAACAACAACAACAACAACATGAACAACAACAACAACAACAACAACATGAACAACAACAACAACATGAACAACATGAACAACAACAACAACATGAACAACATGAACAACAACAACAACATGAACAACAACAACAACATGAACAACAACAACAACAACATGAACAACAACACCAACAACAACAACATGAACAACAACAACAACATGAACAACATGAACAACATGAACAACAACAACAACAACAACATGAACAACAACAACAACAACATGAACAACATGAACAACATGAACAACAACAACATGAACAACAACAACAACAACATGAACAACATGAACAACAACATGAACAACATGAACAACATGAACAACAACAACAACAACAACAACATGAACAACATGAACAACATGAACAACAACAACAACAACAACAACAACATGAACAACAACAACAACAACAACAACCCCCCCCCCGTCAGCCGCCCCTGACAGAAGCCTCTCACCCGATGTTGCAGTGCGCCGCTGTCAGCACCCAGTAGCGGTGGACCAGAGCCCCGCCGCAGAAGTGCAGCCCCTGGGAGCTCTGCAGGGACACCAGGTACTGGACGGAGTGGGGGGCCGGGGTGAAGCCCCCCACGATGCGGCCCTGAGCCCACGGCCGGCCTGAGGGGGGGGAGGAGGGAGGTGGAGGGAGCGGAGGAGAAGGAGGAGAAGGAAGAGGGAGGTGGAGGGAGCGGAGGAGAAGGAGGAGAAGGAGGAGAAGGAGGAGAAGGAAGAGGAAGGAAGAGGCATCATAACCATCAAGGCTTTTCCTTTAAAGCCTTTGTGTCTTTAATTGAATCCTTCTAATCTACATTATCTGTCCAATAGCCTGTCCAATAGAGTTTATTAGACAGCACAAAAAAACAGTGCTGTTATATATATATAACAGCACTATATATATATATATATATATATATATATACATACATATATACATATATATATGTATATATAGTATATCAGCTATTGGTCGAGAAACATGCAGGAATAATAAAGACGCCATTAGGGCAATTAAGCCGGACCCGTTTATCAGTACTTGGAGTGACGGGGAAGTCCCTATGAGGGACAGGAAATCCAATATGAGCTGACCTTCTAGTGTCTCACGCTGCGCTGAAACATTATAGAGGCTTAGCCTGCTTGCGTTACGCAACATGCTAACATACAGTACACTGGCCCCGGGCCAGACGCCACACAGGGACCAGGCTGGCTGTTTGCTGGGAATATTCACACACATTTCCTGTGTTTCGTTTTTTGTTACACTCCCAAATAGATGGGATTTCTTTGACGTCTGGTCCTACCAAGAAAAGACAAACAGCACATCTGTCAGCTATATATATATACTGTATATATATAGATATACGTATATACTGTATATATATAGATATATATACTCACAGTCACCGGCCTGGAGACCCAGCAGCACCCAACACACACGCAGCACTAGTCCTCTGATAGAAGCCATGGAGGAAGGTTCCAGCGGAGAGAGGCTCTGTCCTGCACTAGACCCACAGCTCAACTGGTCCTGGTACCACCACCCTCCACCGAGCACCCCCCCCCCCCCCCCCCCCGGTGGAAGAGGTCTCATCGACTCTCATCTCCTCCATCCTCAGGTTTCCACTGGGGGGAAAAATGGGGAAATGTTCCATTTGATCGTGTTTGGACAGTAGGACAGCGAGAGAGAGAGGGGGGGGGGGGGGGGGCGAGGGAGGAACAAAGTTCACTTTCATGGACCGTCCTGCTTCCCCTTGCGAGCAACTGCCGACTTGTCGAAAGGCCTTGCGTTGTTGCCATGGCAACCCTGGGTGCTGAGCGGGCGCCCGTCTATACTGTATCAGCATCCTCAGCTATGTCATCGCTGAAGCTTATCCCTGGTGAAATGTTTCAACAGGGCTGCCCACTGTGTGAGTGTGTGTGTGTGTGTGTGTGTCTGGCAGGGTGTGTCAGTGTGTGTGATTGCTTGCATGTGTTTGTGTGGTCGTTGAATGTCACCATCACCACGCCATCTTCGTCGCGTCGATCTCCAACAGCCTCATTGTCAGCACCACACTCTTCATCACCTTTGTTTGCTTCGTCATGAGCGTCACCCTCACCATCTTCATCATCTTCATCCATCCTCACCACCATCCGCAGCATCACTGCCGTCGTCTTCAACATCACTACCATCATCATCGACATCTTCATGACCGTAATCTTCATCACCACCATGCAACTTCATCACCATACATCTACATCATCATCGTTATCATCATCAACCTTCTGATGAGTCACTCGCCGCTCCCAAAGGGACCAGGATCACAGGGGCCGCCCTCTGGCCCACATTTATCCCGCTCTGAATCATTAATGTTTTCCTGGGTGCGTGAGAGAGATGTCAGGTGCTCCCTGGTGGGCCACTGCCCCGCTGCTCCAGGAGGTACCCAGGTCACGCTCCACCGTATCCTCATCAGGGAAATGCTCACAAACGGCTCGCTTCTGGTCGGTTGATGCAATGCTTTATCATAAGAATGAACTATGAACTATGACCTATGAACTATGAACTATGACCTATGAACTATGAACTATGACCTATGAACTATGACCTATGAACTATGAACTATTAACTATGAACTATGACCTATGAACTATGAACTATTAACTATGAACTATGAACTATGACCTATGAACTATTAACTATGAACTATGAACTATGAACTATGACCTATGAACTATGACCTATGAACTATGAACTATGAACTATTAACTATGAACTATGAACTATGAACTATGACCTATGAACTATGAACTATGAACTATTAACTATGAACTAGCCCCAACAATATTGTTGTAAGACCAGGAAGTAGTTTTCTTTTTCGTAGTTCCTTGTGAAAAGTAATGAATCAGAAGACGTGTTGAGTCAAAGATTCAAATAAACATCCCCATACATTCACATGCACAAAACTTTTCATTGTACTGCAATGTTTTGTTTTTTGTTTTTGAATGTGCTTCCTGCAAACACACACACACACACACATGCACACACACACACACACACACACACACACACAAAAACACAGACAAGCACACTGAAATACAGATCCTTTTGTCAGATCACCCGAGGGCAGAAGAGCCACACTATCCATTATCCCCTGCAGGGCTGGGTTAGCACCTTGGGGACCTGTGGTCGGACCGTAGGGGTGGTACTCGGTTCAGCGGCCTCCACCCCTGTGTACACAAACAATCATGGGAACACCAAACGAAAAAGAGTGCTGTTGTTAGAGAGATATTGATCAGATTAAAAATTTAACCTGTGTTTCCATTGCCAAGAGGTAGACAGTGGATCAGAGAAGCACAATCTGGTTCAGAGGTTGTTTTAATACACAAAAAACTTTTTCCATCCAAGAAAAAAAGAAAGAGTTTCTTCCCTGTCTCAGGCTCTGCCTCCCTGTCCATCTATCTACGTCCATGCTTGATATTCACAACAAGCAAAGTACTTTTTGAAGTGTCAGTTGATTCTTCACGTTAAGTCTGTATCTTGGAATACACAAGTAAACAGCAAGACCAAGTACACAAACATAGCCAAGTGCACTACGTATAATGCAATCAATCGATACATTACATTCGTTAAAATTATGAATGATGTAAATCTTCATATTGGAACGTCTAACAGAACGGTGCCATGGCGGCAAATGGGAAATGGTTGATCAAAAGCAGACAAGTCTGACAAGCTATTGTCTGTCCTCCCATGGCATCACAGAGCACAAAACACCGTCTGGCATATTCTATTATCACTCTGGGATTCACCTCCCTGAAGATTGACTTTCTTACCATTAATGGACAATAGACGTGATACATCAGCACAATAACCTGAGAAGGAAAGGCCTCATAAAGGAAAAGACAGTCGCTTTTGTAGTGTACTAGGTCAGTCTCTCTCTGATGTTTGTGTGTGTGTGTGTGTGTGTGTGTGTGTGTGTGTGTGTGTGTGTGTGTGTGTGTGTGTGTGTGTGTGGCGTGGTGGTTGTTGCGTGCGCATCCGTGTAGACGTGTCACCTGTGTGTGTGCGTGTGTGTCTGTGTGTCATGTGCGCCCGTGTGTGTGTGTGTGTGTGTGTGTGTGTGTGTGTGTGTGTGTGTGTGTGTCTATTTGTCTGAGTGAAACTAAAGCATAAGGGAGCCAGCATCAGCTTTAACTGACACTGAGCTGTGTGGGGTGGACAAAAGGAGGATGGGAGGAGAGGGGGGGACAATGACAGCCAGCATATTGTTACAGTATAAAACAGTCCCAAGGTTCTCAGGTAGTCCATCTCCATTGTGTCGGGGAGGCGTGAGGGTAGAGGCTGTACTGCAGCTGGATGAGGGACTGGACCGGCCTGACGTCTCAGGGTTTAAACTGCGCTGTAACGGTGAGCTCCAGCAGCTGGCATCATGCTCATTTACCTTTACTTTTTTTAAAACTTTTTTTACTCTCATCTATTGTCTTTGTCGTACTCTGATAAGATACCATCTCGGATTGTGTTGTTTGCTGGTGGGGTCATGGAGTTTAGTTGCGTATAGATTTGATTTGTCAGGCCAAAACACAGAACCTACTTACTTGGTGGCCCCAAATATGAATGCCTCTGTAAATTAAGTTACTTTCATATAACGGATTGATTAACAGATATTCAGCTGGTTTTATAATACTGACTGGTAAGTTATTGACCTAATTGTGTGGTGTGTATGCCTATAATACTGGCCACTGTTTCTTTCTCTCACTGCTGCTAGGCAAAATGACTGCAGCGCATTCCTGCCATTTCTTACTCTTTGTGATCCTGCTGATCAGAACAGGTAAATTGTTCCTGAATTGTTCCGTTCTTTGTCTTTGAAGTGATCTTTGTTGAAATGTCTGTGAGTCTATATCAATCAAATCAAATCGAATAGAGGTGCAGATATTTCTTACAGATATTGATTGGTTTAGCGACCCTCTGTTCTAAGGAGATAAAGTTATCGGAGGCGTGGAAGGGGAGGATGGAAATAGAATTATTGGAGGCGTGGAAGTGCAGAATTACACCATACCGTATCAAGCCTCGCTCCAGTACAAAAACAGCCACTTCTGCGGGGCCACCCTGATCAATAGATTGTGGCTGGTGTGTGCCGCCCACTGCTGGAGACCGTGAGTTACTGCACTTCCATACAAAAGCCATTCAGACTGCAGCCAATATGGACAATAGAGATTTCATATTGGTATAGATAAAAGGCATGCATCCAACTGTATTTTTAAGTCAGAATAAGTGTCAAACCGCAAAATAAAAGTTGTTTAGTGGGGGGATTCAATTCATTTCTGCTTTGCCCTTGTTAGTTTGATGGCATGACATAATAATCGATTTCTTGTTGCATAGTTAGGCTTTCACATCAATTATTTAGCAAACATTTCAAAATTAGGTTGAAGACCCACCTATTTGCCCAGGCCTCTGGCCACTCCTCCTCACCACTTATTACAGTTTGTTTGCTGCACTAGTTTCTCTTCATCACTTTGAGAGCTTCTTCAGATGATTAGAAAGTGCCTCTGAGTGTCCCTGCCCTCACCCGCCGTGTTGCTCCTCCAGGGCTCACTTATTCACCGTGGTCCTTAGTGAACACGACCTGTATGAGGACGAAGGTGTGGAGCAAAGGTTCAATGTTTCCAAAGTCATCGTCTACTACATGTACAACTACAGGACCTTCAACAATGACATTATGCTGGTTAAGGTATGTCTCAAAATGACTGCCCCCACACACACACACACATAACCCCCCCCCCCCGACACACACACACACACACACACACACACACACACACACACACACACACACACACACACACACACACACACACACACACACACACACACACACACACACACACACACACACACACACACACACACACACACACACACACACACACACACACACACACACACACACACACACACACACACACACACACACACACACACACACACACACACACACACACACACACACACACACACACACACACACACACACACACGAGAAGAGAGACCCGCAGTGAATTCAACCCGGTCCACTTCGGGTAGGTGCGTGCGCATCAGCTGCCTCTCACTCACTCAACACACGCAGCGCTCACAAACCGTCATCGTCGCGACCAAGTCGGTGTGTGGAGGGGGAGTACATGAGCGGCCCCTCCCCAAGTGGTACAGCCCAGGTGGCCTTGAACTGCGATTGGTCAGAAAGACGTAACAGCTATGACATTGAACTCAGGCTCCAAGAGGGTTGTAGTCTCTTCGCTCGGTTCTCCGTCTCAACAGTAGGGCTATAACCGAGCGAAAAGACTACAACCAAACATAAACAGCCCCCTTTCCTTTTCCGGCCAACGAGCAATGAGTGGGATGTACAACATGCGATAAATGTGCAATAAAACACGTCAGAAACTGTATTTTGTTACGATACTTGATTTGGAACATCAACGCACACCACTTATCACTCAGTGAGTTGCACATTTCTGAAAACGAACGTTTAGGGTTGTTTAAGGACAGGTTTGTGCATGCCCATGGCCAGCCATTCTGAAGCAGGCAGGGCGATTGTAAATGAGCCAAATACCGAGACAGGACCCATAGTCAACAGGTCGGTGTCAACCGCTCTATTTCATCCTAGACAACCCAGAAAGGGGCTCAATGTGCTAAACACCGGACCTGTCCTTTAACCTAAACATGAACCTACTCAGTAGGCCTGCCCCGACCTGAGTCACACATGACGATCGGTCTTTCCTTTCCCGGATATTTTCAATTGCTAGCGACGCTCCTGTTAGTGACAACAGTCAGCTGAACATTATAGGGTCCCGTCCTTCCACTCCCTGTTTTCTCAGTTAAACACAGAAATCAACTACGTTTGTCCCAGTGTTTGTTAGATGTGAAATGAAGCAAAAAAAGACGCTCTCTTTCTCTGGTAACGCAGTCGTTCACGACGCCTTTCTTGTTCGTTGTTTCTTCTATTTTCTTCTCTTCGATCGATGCTTCGGATTTTGTGGATGCAACGGAATATATGATGCATAATTTTAGCAACATTTAAGATGATCGCGATGAGTTCTGCCCGTTCTGCCTCCATGCTGTCTGTGGTCAAATCCAAACAAACTACAGTGACAGCGGCCACACTTCGAACTTAGACCCTTCATCATATCCCGCCCCTTGCAAGCCCACCCCGTGGATTCTACTGATGTCTGAACGACATCGATGTCCGCATATAAAGCATCAAGTGTGTGTGAATCAGTCTCAGGGTCGAATCTCCTGATATACAAATGCGGCAAAAATGTGTGAAAATGGCTTATAAGTATAAAATGAGTATAAGTAGCCTATAAGCTTGCTTCATAACGTAAGGACAAAATTATTATGCTTGCTTCATTACGTAATAGCCAGGTGAACCAAAATGTTATACGTTGTAACATTATAGGCAAAATGTTATTATATTATGCACTCAGAAATGTGTTACATTATCGACTGAGGTTTCCACATTATAGCTATGGGTTTAATTAGGACTAGAGGTTGAGCCAGGCGCGATTCTAGGTTTCTTAAACATCCGGGGCTCAGTAGGGGGTATCGAGCGATCGCGGGCGGACGAGATTGTCGAGGGGGGGGGGGGGGGGGGGGACTGGAGACTAGCTCTCCAGTTCTTTGTCAAACCGACTCGGCTTTGCTCTTACTTGTTCGCGAGTAAAAATAAAGTATTTTGTCATTCTTGCTCCGGTCTCCTCGAACTCTCTTATTGAAGTTATAGTGTTAAATGCGGTTTATCTACCACACGCGCAGAAACTCTAGTAACCATAATTTAAGATCTGTAGATCATCACAACCATGAAATATTAAAATGATGAACAGCATCTAATAACTATCTACGGCTTAGTAAAATAGTAGCCAGTACGTATCACCATATTTTCAGGCACAAGTGACTATTTTAAAAAGCTTAAAGGGGTAGTTCAGGATTTTGGACATCGGGTCTCATCTCCAAGTGAGCCAGTGTGTTATTTTTCACTGGAGACCGTTTTCAACACGTCTCATTCAGTCCTTCTAGTTGCAGAAATCGCTGGTGCTAGGCTAGCGCAAGTCGAGGGGAACTGCTAGCCTGCCAATAAAAACAGTTTTACCCACTCCACAGTACACCTGAGGCAAACCAATTATAATGCCAGACTATCGATGTAAATGTCTGTGTTGATAGAATAATATTAGAAATAAAACTATCCTTGTATCATAATGATCACATTACATTTTGGGGGACTACTTTCTCAGCAGCGGCGGAATTTCACTTTGCTCCGGTGTAGTAACCGATTCACTACAGCAGAAGGTAAACAGAGAAGCACAGAGAAGAAACACTCGTAGCCTGCTTCCAACTACAGGGATTATAAACTAAATGCAATGCGACGCAAGGGTAAGTTTATTTCTAACACTATTCTATCAACACAGACATTTACATCGATAGTCGGGCATTATAATTGGTTTGCCTCGGGAGTGGGTAAAACTGTTTTTATTGGCAGGCTAGCAGTTCCCCTCGACTTGCGCTAGCCTAGCACCAGCGATTTCTGCAACTAGAAGGACTGAATGAGACATGTTGAAAACGGTCTCAGTGATAAATAACACACTGGCTCACTTGGAGATGAGACCCGATGTCCAGAACCCTGAACCAGCCCTTTAACTGTGAACTAACTGTAGCGTCCGTCCGGCGCGCGCAGCTCGACCGACCGGCTGAACTGAACTCCAGGGTCCAGCCTGTCTCCATGCCGACCGCGAGCACGCCGGAGCTCAGCCGTAGCGCCAGCTGCTCGGTCAGTGGCTGGGGGCTGACCAGCGTGTACAACCAGTTCCTGTCTCCCGTGCTGAGGATCGTGGACGTGGACTTCATCCCCAATTGCAAGTACTACTACTGGTTCAGGATCACCGACAACATGATCTGCGCGGGCTCGCGCTTTGGCGGCAAAGACTCGTGTCAGGTGAGTTTGGTAGCGTGTGAGGATTGGATTTGTTATCCAATCTAAAATACCCAGACTGATCTAAACATGCGCGTTAACCATGATTTCTTCTCTCTTTTAGGGCGATTCTGGAGGTCCGCTTATCTGTGACAACAAATTTGAGGGCATTGTGTCCTGGGGCATCGGCTGTGCACACGCTTATTATCCTGGTGTCTACACCAAGGTCAGAAACTACCTCGACTGGATCAAATGGATCATTCAGTACGATGCCATTACTCAACAATAGAAACCACTTGAGGAGGGACACAGTTTCAATGTCTCTTCACGTGACCCCACCCAGATGTGCCTATATAAAAAGTACAGCATTGAAAATAAGTATTTTCTTCATACAAATGAATGGGTATATTGACATAATTTCTATACGAAATAGGCATGCATACATTTTCAGTCCCCAAGCAGAATCATCGAGACATTAAAAGAAGGTTGGAAAATAGCACGTTCTGTTGATTTGTTCAAACTTTCAGTTCAGAGAGTTTCAACATCAGTGCAACACTCGCCCACACACGTACAAACCTTAATAGGTTTGAAGAAACTTTACACATTGTTGAAACATACTATATTTTTGGAAAGCTGTAGGATTTAAAAACGCAGGATAAACGTCACATAAGGTGATGGACAGCAAGAAGAAAATATCCTAGACATCCATTTTCACAGAGCTCAATCGATAGCCATATACTGTATATACGCGTGGCAACTGTACATTACACACACTGATGTCAATTAATTGATTCTATGCTTTATTGAGATCACATGACATTGAAGCTAACATCAGTACCTCATTGGACCTCATCTTTGTAGCGCTAACACCAGTCCTGAATCAGTTCTTCTTCTACACACAGAGTGGTCAACACAGTTAGATGGGTCTGAGGTAAGTCAGACCCAATAGGAGAAAGGTTTAGTGTGTCCCACTACATAGTATGTTGTGCTTCATCCGGTCGCGTTTTGCAGTCGCCTTTCTGTCCCACAATCCCCTGAGCAGCAGACGGTCACATCGGCTGAGCTCGCCAACGATGATTGGTGGCCCTACAGGTGATTAGTGAAGCCACCTGTAGTATCCCAGTAGGCCCATCTGTAAGCATACTGTCTGCAACAGTACGCACTTTGGAAGGGTAGCTGCAGTAAGTACTACAAGTAAAAAGAAAAAGTATGGATATGGACCACAGCCCACAGACTCTGGGCCATTCTGCCCTGCAGGCCAAGACAGAGCCAACGGTTACCAAATGAAAACCCAGGTAACCCATGGCTTATTTGCCTTTGAGCCCATTACCAACATAAACTTACTTACTTTAATATTTACCTGTGTTCGAGAGATGCCTCAGGCACCACCTCAGGAGGACAAGCTTGTTTACCTCGTGTCCCTGAAGAAACCATGTGTTGAATATTCACCTCTCTGAGTCAAATCTAGTCAGATCTATATTCACCTCTCTGAGTCACATCTAGTCAGATCTATACTTACCTCTCTGAGTCAGATCTTGTTTTGTGTTGATCTGACTCTGAGTCAGATCAACACAAAACAATATATTGGTTAAAAATGCTCATAAGATGACAATGAGTCCAATGAGTGGCCACATGCTAAAACAAATAGTTATCTTGACTTGAGCATGAAGGTCATGCCACTTTAGATCATTACAGTGATTCATCCATGCTTATGTCCCTGTATTATTTCAAACGCTTGAAACCAATTTTCATTGAAGCCATATAAACACCATTGCTCAGGGATTGGGATAAGTGTGATGAAACTTTGGAAAAGACTGTAAGTAGCCATGTTTCAAGAAGAAATAAATGTGTTCAACGTGCGATGGTGACCCCAAAATAATTGCCGCCATTTCCCTCAAAGGAAACATTTACTTACAAACTAGACATCATGTTTTTTACTGAACCAAGATTATGAAAAAAAAAACACACATTCCTCTCCAGAAATGTTATCAAAACACATTTTAATGCAGAAACTTTCTTAAAATGTGGCATTTACCACTGAGAATAAGTTGTTGTTGCCAACAACGTGATTACCATTGTTGACTCGACGGGTGATGGGCCGGCCTTCCACCAATAGGGGCCGGCTAAACCAGACCTCCCACCCATGCAATTGTATTCCAAAAGGTTGGATGGAGGCCAGGGCAGAGCAGAGCAGCACCACCACACACTCACAGGCAGCCAGCAGCATGTCAGCCCAGCTACAAGGGGAGGTGGGCGGGGGGGGAGCTCAGCCCGGGCAGGAGCCCCGTGGTTCCAGTGAGACACCCCGAGAGGTGGTGGACCGGTTGATCCGCAGCTCCCTGGAGGCCAAGACCTACGCCTACTGTCCCTACAGCAAGTTCCGGGTCGGGGCGGCGCTGCTGACCCATGACGACAAGGTGTTCACTGGTAGGATGGCCTCTTCTGCGGCAAACTTTCATTTTTCATTTTGTTGTGATTCAGATGACGCTTTGTTCCAAAGTAAGGGACTTGCATACACAATCCATACAGGAACAACCATACAAGAAGTAACACTGCAATACCAACTTTCTAAATGAACTAAAAGCAAAGCAACAACCTGAATCTATAGCAACACAGATCAAGGATTTAAACGTTTAGACTGGTTCAATTGGGTTCGACAAATTTAAAAAACAAAAGAATGCAGCAAAAGGAACGCAAATTCAGTCTGGCCTCTATGATAGATAGATACCCTAGAAAGATAGCCTTTATTGTCATTGCATCTTATAAAACAACGCAATTGGAGAGCTACTCCAGTAAGGTGCCTCATTAATCATAAAAAAAACTAATTCCACCCTTCATTCATTGCAAACATTCAAACACACACACACACACACCATATCATCCAACATAAAACGCTCAGTCTCACTTAAAGGGATAATAATAAATAATGTAAAGTGCTGAGTGTCAGTGCAAACTGCATTATTAAAAAAGTTCAGCCTAGGCTGATGACCTAGGCTGAACTAGACAATGACTAATTCAAGAAGGGGAAAAAGGGACTATATTGTCCCGCTTGTTATTGCTCAAAGTCCACATTGACATGGGGTTTAAACCAGTTGATGATTAAACACAGTGAGTGTGGTGCAAAGGGCTGTCAGACCGACAGATTCAGAACCCAATGAATGAGTGAACTGACCTCACCTGAGAATAAATAAACCCAACGCTAACCAATGCACATGTGACAATATAAACTTGATGAAACACAAACAGGTAGATATCTTGAGAACCCAATGTACAATTTTGACACCCTTGACATGAGATGAGATGAGATTCAACTTTATCATTTAGCAGAGTACCGGTACAGAGCCAATGAAATGCAGTTGACGTCCCACCAGAAGTGCAAAAGAAGCATTAAATACCAAAGTGCAGGTTGAGTACAGTATTCTGTTCTGTAGACGATAGAGTTATATTCAACAGTGTATCAATACAGGTTTTCCTGCAGCCCCCGCTGCCCCCCCCCACTTTGTCCTTGGTTGGTTTCACGCGTTTGATGACTAGAGATGATTATTCCGTCCTTGTGGACCCTCCTTGCGTCCACCGCCTGGGCCCAGGTTTTGGGAGGCGCAGGTTCCCAAAAACCTTGCATCGAGGCGTCGCAGCCGCAAGGGCTGTGATTGGTCCGCTCACTAAAACCCGACGCAGAACCATAAAGGTTCACGACTGCGTGGAAGCATCTGCGGGGTCCTTGTGTCGCGTGTGTCCCGTGGTAAATGTAATTACTAACTGTACATTAAAAAGTATTTCTGCTCAATCTAAACGGTTTAACAGCTGCTCCCTCCTCCTGACTGTATGTTTGTATACAGTGAGCATGGGCTTGATCCGCGCAGGCTTGATGCGCTCCACTTTTTTTGGTGGAGAACCAGCGCCACACAGTGGCCTTGAATATGTACTACAGCGTTTCTACAGCTCGATGCCTTTTCCATCTTTACAGATGTATTCCTGAAACGCATCAAAGGAAAACAGATCACCCGTGTGGACAGGGAGAGGTGGTAAAACTGACCAGGGTGGGGGAGGGGTGTGACTTTGTAGGCACCAGACACATTTGTGGAGACGTTACAAGGTTTTACTGCCTCTTGTCGATCATGAGACATTTTCCCCAGAGACAACAAAAGCGCCATCTGGATGTTGAGTCTGAAGCTAGTTAATGGCAAGGGAAAGTTCTTTCATTAGCACTTTGCTGTTGGCATCGGGTGGTATATAGCTGCTTTCACACATACACGTACATGTACATAGACAGCAATAGCAACAATGCAGCTGAACTCACGTGGACGGTAGAAGGGCCTGCATTTGACGATTAAATATTCTAGTTCAGCAGTACCTTACTTTTGCAATTATTTTTGCAGATACGATGTTTAATGAAAGTAGCCTACTGAGTAAGAACAACATCAACGGGCCCATATACCCGTTGTTTGGGCCGATCAGACAAATCCAATTCAAATGTAGAATGACATGAAATAATGGTACATTTATTTGGTAAAGAATACTTTGTGGTGACTCTTCCCTGATGGTCCATCCCCAGGATGCAACGTGGAGAACGCCTGTTACCCGCTATGTGAGTGCGCTGAGAAGAACGCCATCGCCACGGCCGTGTCTAAGGGGTACAGGAGCTTCAGGGCCATTGCAATCGCAAGGTAATGCCCCACCTGAAGCGATTATCGATCCATCGATTAGATGGATTAGATTAGATTTGACACGAAAGAAATTGACGATTATTGCCAAACATTTTGATCATCAGTGTATCCTATGCCTATTTTCCAAAATGTATAATTATTGCATAGCATGAAAGCATGTGGTATCTGCATATGACGGGCTGTTCATTTATTCATCAAGCTTCCAGCCTATAAAGGATCAAATGATTAATCCCGAAACTAACTATCCCTATAATAGACGCTTGAGTGTCCCTCATTTCACAAAACACGCCTCCCCCAATGTGTGTAATTCTTCCAAGTGTTTGCCTATAGGTTTTTTCGGGCTGCTAAAATATTTGCAACCATAACTTTAACTTTTGTGCCTATTTCCACATAAATTGATTCAACCCAATCAAGAAATCTTTGAGAAAGTTAAGGTATAGGATGTAGACCATTTGATTTGAACAGCCTCTCATTCCCATTTCTCTTCTTGCAGTGACTTAGACGACCAGTTCATCTCTCCGTGTGGGGCCTGCAGGCAGGTCATGCGGGAGGTAATCCACCGCGTGGATGATATTACACTGAAGTTGAGCCAAAACCTGACAAATTCACAACGTCAATCTCTTCTCCTTTATGTTCCCCTTCAGTTTGGCCCAAGTTGGGAAGTGTACCTATCCAAACCCGACGGCTCTCATGTGAAGCTGGACGTGAGCAGACTGCTGCCCATGTCCTTTGGGCCAGAGGACCTCACCATGAGGAACAGCTTCAACATGCAACACAACGAGAACTGAGCCCGCGGGCCACAGGGGTGGACATTCAGCTACCTCAACAACCTAGGACTCTTTTTGGATATACGGAATAGATATATACATCTAGAATTTTATTAGAAACACTAAATTCCCTAAGGATCTTAGAGTTTTTGACTTAGACAAAAATCCTTTAGCACATATCATCTATGGACCAATGTCTTCAATCTGACACAAAGCGAAGTCTGTACAATAAAGATTAAAGCACCATTGGAGCCATTCATTTCTGAAAAGGGTGTGGTTATAAACGCATAAAGACCTAAATGCTTATATGCCAATATCAAGATGGACTCCTATGATCTTGCTCCAATACAAAAGTTGTTCAGAATACAATTCTGAACAAGATGAATTCCACATATTTTAAATTAGGGCGGGGCATCAAGATGGGCATGGCCTGTGACTAAAATAACCACAGTTACGAGAAGGTTGAATGGTTGATTCCAGCGGCACCAACATAGTGGCTGTTGGGGATCAAAGTTCCAACTGCTCCTGTACAACAACATGGCCGCCAGAGGCTCAATCGTCCAAATTTAACTTAACGCCAAAGGGCGGGGTTTACTTAACTTAATGAACCTCTCCAAATTGTATCCATATCAGGCTATAGGGAGCGTTATAGAAATTAACTGAAAATGCAACCTCTCCAAATTGTACCCAGATCAAGCGATAGGGGGAGCGATATCAATTAACTGAAAATGCAGACTTTGGACGGCCATATTTTCTGACCCCTTTCTTCTACAGTCATGAAATCCTGTAGACATTTGTCTCTCTCTCTAATGTCGAGCACATGTTCCAAGGAAACCAAGAACCTGTAACAAAATGGAGGCTGGACGTCCAGATTAGCCCAATGTTAGGTGACTAAAGGCGGGGTTAACTTGAGTCAATCATCACCAAACTTGGTGTACTTAAAGAAGCATAGGTCAAGGTTAACCAGGCTAAAGTTCATCAAAATAGGATGATAGGGGGCGCTAAAGTGATCAATTGAAAACTTTAAAGACTCATAACTCATATTAAAGACTCAGCCGTACGGTGATGTACGTGAAGTACAGTCATGACATTTTGTTCGCCCATCACCACATCCAAGCTGAGGCTATTCCAGCGTTGTCAACAGTATGCAAACAAAAAAGCTCTTACTGGTCTTATTGGTCTATGTTAGTTAGTTAGTTAGTTTTTATTTGTCCACGATGTGGAAATTTGTCTTTGGTCTCATAAAAACAACAAGCAGAACAATAACAGCAACAACAAGCAGGACAACAACAGCAACAACAACAACACTTACACACAGACATCTTCATGGCAAAAAGCAGGACAGCAGTGGCAGTTACATTACAACACATCGCATCAACGCATCAACGGGGCATGGTGTTCAGTGCCCCAATTGCATTAGGAATAAAATAATTTTTAAAAATATTACGATTTGCCCTTGGTACTTTATAACGTCTACCAGAGGGAAGAAGTTCAAACTCCCTATTGAGTGGATGAGAGGGATCATTTGCTATTTTGACAGCTTTTTTCCTAAGCACTTCATCGTACATACAACTTAATTGTTTCTGTCTTGTCCCTATGATTTTTGAGGCAAGGTTTACTATTCTCTGCAGCTTGCTTCTTCCTTTAATATTTAGATTACCGTACCACATTGCCATGTTGAAAGTTAGAATGCCTTCTATCAGGTTCTTATATAAACTGTTTCCATAATGTGCTTACTCACTCTAAAGGAGTTGAGCTTGCGCAGTAGATGGAGACGTTGGTTACAGGTTTTAAAAATATGGTCTGTGTTTTCACTGAAATTTAGGTTACAATCAATATATGTACCTAGATATTTGAACTTGTCTACTACCTCTACAATTTGTCCCCTAATTATAAGGGGCTGCACAGGGTCCTTTTCATGAAAGACAAGTTCCTGAGTTTTTGTTACATTGATCTCTAAGGAACTTTCGTCACACCACTTCTGGAGAGATGACACGTGTGCTCTATATACTTCCTCTCCGACTATGTCCCCCTTCTTTAATAAGGCAACCAGGGCCATATCATCTGCATACTTGAACAAACGAAACTTTTCCAGATCTAATTGGAATTTGTTTGTGTATATGGAAAAAAGTAATGGGGATAAAATGGTCCCCTGCGGGGCGCCGGTGTTAAGCACAGTGATGTCGGACCGAGTATTGTTAACCAGGACCTGTTGAGGGCGGTCAGAGAGGAAGTCCCTAACAAGGTGGATAATACCACCGTTTACTCCTATGTCGATAAGTCTCTGCAGCAGGATGTGAATCTGCATGCTGTTAAAGGCAGAGGTAAAATCGATAAATAGGGCCCTAGCAAGGTGGGAGGGGGCTTGTAGGTGCTTTGACAGGGTGTGGAACATACTGACAGTTGCGTCATCAGTTCCCCTCTGACTTTTGTAAGCAAACTGGAGATGATCTAAACTGTTAGAAACTGACGCTGTAATTTGTCTGCTTATAACTCTCTCAAAACATTTTCCTAAGATAGAAGTAAGAGCAATAGGCCTGAAGTCTTTTAATTCAGTAGCTCCAGGTTTTTTAGGGATAGGTACAATATAAGACATTTTCCATAATTTGGGCATTGTCAAAGAATTAAGCAAGTTCTGGAATAACTCCAGCACAATACCTTTAAGTTCATGAACATTTTCTTTTAAAACTCTCCCTCTCAGGCCATCTGGCCCCGGGGCCGAGTTTGGCTTAATACTAGACAGGCTGGCTACAATCTCATGTTCATTCAGTGTAATGGGGACATATCCCAAAATGGACCTACACACACTATCACGTTCAGCACTAAAATCATTCTTGTCAAAACGACTGAAAAAAACATTTAAATCATTTGCAAAAGATGGAGAGGGGTGTGACAGGGGGGTACGCTTTTGCTTAGTTTCCCTGCCCATCATCACATTTAAACCTTCCCATGCTTTCTTGGCATTTCCTGAAAAATAGTGACATTCAACTTTATCTTTATATTCTATTTTTGCTTTACTCAGTTTAGATCTTAGTTCACATCTTTTTTCCTTAAGTAACTCAATATTACCATTTTTAAAAGCACATTTTTTCTCACGGATACATTCCTTAAGATCACTAGACATCCATAAGTTATTATTAGGAAATATTCTTACAGTTTTAGTACGGATGATTTTACTTTCATTAAACAACAGATATGATGTAAAAGTGTCAATTAGTTCATGAGGGGTGCCACATGAGTTAAGAAATAACCAATCGGTAGTCTCCAGCTCGCATTTCATCTCCTCCGTACAGTCCTCAGTCCAGATCAGGGTCTTATTGGTCTTAATGGTCTATCAGGGTCTTCATGGTCTATCAGGGTCTTAATGGTCTTATTGGTCTATCAGGGTCTTATTGGTCTTAATGGTCTATCAGGGTCTTAATGGTCTGCTTTAGGCTTGGCACCCGTAAAATGCTGCTTGCAACTTTAATTTAAGTTGGGTTTGTGTAAACTAAGTAACAGTAAATTGCCTTATGTCCCTGCCTTGTTTATGTATTAAAGTGTGTTGACTAATGATACAAGAAAGCAACAGACCTTGTTTTAAAAAAAGTTTATTAGTTTTATGTGGGCAAATTATATAAATAAGCATATCTAAGCAATTATCTTATAATTTCATAAATAAACTGTAAATAAGCTATTGTTAATGGCTTGACCTTAGCAATGATCTTAATCACATTCAGTTGACATGTAGAGAGATGATCGGACCTTTGGTGAATAAATAAACAAAACAGGATAAGAATCTCACAAATACATGCAAATGTAGTGCCAGTGCATGTAACCAGTGTATATTGTACTAAACCTGATTCATGATCAGAATTATTATTATAACATCACACACTGGCATGCAGTAATCTCTGGCAAAGTAATCTCTTCTTCATGTATATGTTGAACAGGAGACAGACAACAGGAACACATTGAACAAAACAACAGTGAAGTTATGAAGGCGTGTTTCTGCAGTACCGGTTCATCCTGCACAGTCAACTTAATTTCCTTAAAAGAAGGTTGTGCAATTTGTCTACAGAAATATGTGTCTGTGGTCCGACACTGCCTGCAATAGGAGGGAGAAGAGGTCAGGCAAACTAACCAGGGTTAAACAACTAGAGGTTATTCAACTAACTCCATTGACAAAACAGAATCATTAAAAATAATGTACGTTTACATGATACCTTTGCAGTGGGCAGAACTTCTTAAGTGTTTAAGTGTTTCGACTATTAAGTCAAGGACTGGATTACTTAGGCAGACATGCATTAGTCTCAACAGTTTTATGATACAGTTTTATGACACATGTGCCCAAGCCTTGACCACAGACAGAGCACAGTGACACGGCGTCATGGAGAGCCTCCACTGGTGTAATGTGTCTGAAGGGTCGTGTCTGAGGTATTGCAACAAGCTCCAACGCAACCGTGACGATACTGCATGCCTGGCCTCCTCCACTGCTGCCTCAACAAAGTCTGATCTGACCGGGAAGCCCAGGTTGTACTTTACCACATGAGAAAATAAGTTACAGGGGTATTCCAAATATGGGGATAAGCAACACGTTGTTCTAAAAAAACAAACAAAAACAAACAAAACCATCTTGCAAACATGACACAGCATCAACATCCACCTCTTCTTCACTTCCTCCCTTTTTTCCCTTCCTCCCTGGGTGGGCCTCTTCCTGGACCGGGCTCAGCTCTCTGCGGGGCCGCGGCCCGGGTCCAGGGAGGGCCAGGCCTGGACCGGGAGGCGGGTCAGGGTGCCCTCCATCAGCCTCTCCATCCACAGCCCCAGGCGGTCCAGCTTGTGGTGCACCTCCAGGCTGGTGGCCCTGCTGGAGGCCCGCCTGGAGCCGGCCGCGTCCTCCCGGGAGTGGGACCGGGAGCGGGTCTGGGACCGGGAGCGGGAGCGGGACTTCCTCCTGGAGGAGGAGGAGGAGGAGGAGGAGGAGGACGAGGAGTCAAAGGCAGCGGAGGCCTCGCTGGCGTCGTCCCCGGTGAACACGGGCCTGAACAGACAGAAGTACTTCTTGTAGCCGTTGAGGGCCAGCACGTAGCCCGTGGGGTCCGAGGCCTCGTCGTCGTCCGAGTGGCCCTGGGCCGCGTCCAGGGTCAGCGCCAGCAGAGCCGGCATCCACTGGCGGTGCTTATCGGCGTTGAGGAAGGAGAAGTGCAGCGTCTGGGTCCTGCAGGGAGACAGGGCGGGAGGGAGGTCAGCTCGTCCTCCTGACGCCGGCGGTGACATACTGCCCTCAGACGCTCCCTTTGGTAAACCCTTTGTAGTGGATTGTTCCGCTTTGTCTTTCTGTCTAATTCCTACCGTGTAGATGAGCCTTGTCATAGGACGGTCCTGAACACCATGACCGTTTTACTGCAGCCCTCGGACTAAGAGAACGCTATTTTAACACTTAACTACACAACATAAACACATCACTACATACATAGACTATTAAATAGGATCTATTTTCTGGGTTGCTGACTGTACTCATTTCGTTGTAGTATTATATATAAAGTCGTATTTTATGCGATCCCTTAATCATGAGTTTAAACAACCTGAGAGAACCGGCCTCACCCAGAGAAGGAAAACACTTCCTTTGCAAACTTCCTGAGCAGGGCGTTCTTGGAGGCCTCGGAGAGGACCAGTACGATGTTGATGTGGCCGGGCCGCAGCTTCACCAGGTTGCTGGTGTAGGTGACGTCCGTCAGCTCCGTCACCTCCACAAAGTCCTTCTTAGGGGGGCGGCTTCACAGGAGGACAAAGGGAAGCCGTCAGACCCTGAATGAGACGCTCCCACTGCCAGCACCGGGACACTCAACTAAGAATACTGCAATTATGAAATGAATGCTAGGAGGACAGTGTTCAACATATAAAACTGAACTAAAGTGGATTAGTATGTAAGGTGAATAATAGGACACAAGCCAATACGGTGACATGTTCTGAATTCATTTGAATTGCATGTGATTTACTCCTGCTATCACCTGGAGGTGGGGGTCACCTGGAGGTGGGGGGAGTCACCTGGAGGTGGTGGGGGTCACCTGGAGGTGGGGGTGGAGGGAGGGGGGGGGTCACCTGGAGGTGGTGGGGGTCACCTGGAGGTGGGGGTGGAGGTGGGGGTGGAGGCAGGGGGGGGTCACCTGGAGGTGGGGGTGGAGGTGGTGGGGGTCACCTGGAGGTGGGGGGGGGTCACCTGGAGGTGGGGGTGGAGGTGGTGGGGGTCACCTGGAGGTGGGGGGGGGTCACCTGGAGGTGGGGGTCACCTGGAGGGGGGGGGTTACCTGGAGGGGGGGGGTGGAGGGGGGGGGTCACCTGGAGGGTGGGGGTGGAGGTGGGGGTCACCTGGAGGGGGGGGGGGGGGGGGGGGGGGGTCACCTGGAGGTGGGGGTCACCTGGAGGGGGGGGGGGGGGGTCACCTGGAGGTGGGGGTCACCTGGAGGTGGGGGTGGAGGGGGGGGGTTACCTGGAGGGGGGGGTCACCTGGAGGGGGGGGGGGTTACCTGGAGGTGGGGGTCACCTGGAGGGGGGGGGTTACCTGGAGGTGGGGGTGGAGGGGGGGTTACCTGGAGGTGGGGGGCCGGCTGCAGTCGTCCTCCTCAGCCTGAGGACGCTCTCGAGGTTTGGGTTTCTGAGGCTTGTCGTCTCCGGACTCACTGGAGCCCATAAACAAAACATATTCAGTCACCATCTGTGCTTGATCAAAGAGTGACTGAGATTGAATCGAATTTGTGATGGCTCATCACAAAACTTGACAAAAACTTGAAGTTGAATGTTTATCTGAGTGGACTGAGACACAGTGTTTCTAACTGAACCCTGATTTCCATTACTGGCTTTGGTTCACAGCTGCTGTAACGTAAAGTCATCACTAGTTACCTGAAAGCCTGGATGATGACGGTGCCAAAGAGGATGAAGAGGGCTGAGAAAATCAGGGACAGGATGGGCATCATCTCTCGCCTGGGAAACCAACATCAACAGCTCAGAGACACAGGAAGCAACATGTCCACGTCTAGGACCTGATGAAGGTCCACCTCAAACAGGTGAGGCTGAACCCAGGGGGGTCTCACTCATGTCCCGTCTGTAACAACAGCGCCGTCTTACCAGTTGGAGTAGAGGATGTCGTCATATATTTGCAGGAAATAGTCGTAAGCAGTGTTCAGCCACTGGATGAGAAACATCTGGAGGAGTAGAACACAGGTTGAGGACCAACGTGTTGACTATGAAGAGCGTTTGTGTTCAAAGGTCTTCTCTTACGGGGGCCATCTCGTTGTTGAGCTCGGGCAGCGTGGCGTCTGACGTCAGGTACGCGGGGTCTCTCTGAAGGAGCTCCAGCTGCTCATGGAGGCGGTGCTTATCCTCCTCACTTCCGTTCCATCCACCAATCACAGAGCGGTACATGACCTTGCCTGCTGGGCTCCGCCTCTCCAGAATCACAACCTGTGCATTCATTAAATAGTAAATGGACTGCATTATGTGAGTGACACAAAGAGCTTTAGAATCATGGCCTCACGTTCACCCACTCACACACCGACGGGCTGACACTGTCAACCATGCAAGGCAAAGGATGTTAGGGTGAGGCGTCTCGCTCAGGGACACCTCAACACAACGCTAGGAGGAGCTGTTAGGGTGAGGCTCAGGGACACCTCAACACAACGCTAGGAGGAGCTGTTAGGGTGAGGCTCAGGGACACCTCAACACAACGCTAGGAGGAGCCGGGGATCCAAACAGCAACCTTCCGGTTGCCAGAGAACCCGCAATACCTCCTGAGCTGCTCAGTCCAATAGTGCGAAGCACCTGTGGCCAATCTTTGTATGCCTGTCTATTATTGTCCTTTTTAATGCTGCTTTCTTGGCCAGAAAAATGGCTCTTGAAAAATAATTGATCCTGGTTAAATTTAGATTATATGAACATATCTGAAGACCCAGAGATGGACAGTCAACAGAACCAAGGACCTCTTCCAGGGCTCCAGAGTGGGACCATTTTGGTCGCACATGCCTCCCAAAATCTGTTAAGTGCGACTATTTCCGTTGTTCGCACCGGTAATAACTATTGGTTCTGACCTTGATATTCTTCTCTGCTGAACGCGTGTGGGGAAAAATAAGGCATGGTGACACCGCGCCCTGTACTGCTGCTCGAGAAACATCACAACCCTCAAGACCGTACGGAACCAAGACAAGAACATGCTGCTGTCCCCGTTACACCTGTCCCCGTTACACCTGTCCCCGTTACACGTTACACCTGTCCCCGTTACACCGTTACACCTGTCTCCGTTACACCTGTCCCCGTTACACGTTACACCTGTCCCCGTTACACCGTTACACCTGTCCCCGTTACACCTGTCCCCGTTACACGTTACACCTGTCCCCGTTACACCGTTACACCTGTCCCCGTTACACCTGTCCCCGTTACACGTTACACCTGTCCCCGTTACACCGTTACACCTGTCCCCGTTACACCGTTACACCTGTCCCCGTTACACCTGTCCCCGTTACACCTGTCCCCGTTACACCTTACACCTGTCCCCGTTACACCTGTCCCCGTTACACCTGTCCCCGTTACACCGTTACACCTGTCCCCGTTACACCTGTCCCCGTTACACCGTTACACCTGTCCCCGTTACACCTGTCCCCGTTACACCTGTCCCCGTTACACTGTTACACCTGTCACCGTTACACCTGTCCCCATTACACCGTTACACCTGTCCCCGTTACACTGTTACACCTGTCCCCGTTATACCTGTCCCCGTTACACTGTTACACCTGTCCCCGTTACACCTGTCCCCGTTACACCGTTACACCTGTCCCCGTTACACCGTTACACCTGTCCCCGTTACACCGTTACACCTGTCCCCGTTACACCTGTCCCCGTTACACCGTTACACCTGTCCCCGTTACACCGTTACACCTGTCCCCGTTACACTGTTACACCTGTCCCCGTTACACCGTTACACCTGTCCCCTTGAAAGGTTAAAAAAGTACAATGTATCCAATGAACACGCACTGTGCCCCGAGGGGCGTGGCCGTCAGAGCAGCACCCCTCCCGCAGCGTAACAGCGTCAGCCAGAAGCAGTGAGGAGTCCGAGATGATAATCACATTAAACACTGCTTATAATATAGCCAAAGAAGAGCTGCCGTTCACTAGATTTAAGTCCCAGATCATCCTGATGAAAAAGAACAGGTTGAATGTAAATCAACCCGAGAGCAACAGCGCTGCCTGTGCCCACAGACCGCAGACACAAAGAATACGCGTTCGACGTACATGTTAATCATGATTGACGGAGAAACAATCTCACACACACACACACACACTATAAACCTCAACCTAAAATCCAGTATTGGTCTGGCTCTATGCTAAACATGAAAACAGCAATATAGCTAGCTGTGGAACTGGACACCGTGTGTGTGTGTGTGTGTGTGTGTGTGTGTGTGTGTGTGTGTGTGTGTGTGTGTGTGTGTGTGTGTGTGTGTGTGTGTGTGTGTGTGTGTGTGTGTGTGTGTGTGTGTACCTGGGGCGAGAGCACAGCATGGTTCTGGAGCAGGGCCTGGCAGAGGGGCTGCTGCTGCCGCTGGTAGACGTAGGCAAAGCGCAACACCTCCTTGGAGTTGGCGGTGGCAAACTCCAGGAAGGCCTGGTTCCCCGGGACGAAGGCCTGGTCCTCCGCTGTGATCAGCAGCACGCAGTACCTGGGGACACACCAGCCTTTAGCCTGCACCGCCACACACAGAGCAGGACCTGGGGACACAGCAGCCTTTAGCCTGCACCGCCACACACAGAGCAGGACCTGGGGACACAGCAGCCTTTAGCCTGCACCGCCACACACAGAGCAGGACCACTGTGTGTGTGTGTGTGTGTGTGTGCGCACACGCATGCCTAAGTGTGTGTCATAGTTGCTGTAGAAATGCATACAACTATACAACAAAAACAAAAATTTCAAAGATAAGATCAAAAGGGACTTAATTTATCCAGGACTAGAGTGGTATTACTGCTATGTATGTCATTCTCAGGCTGCACCCCGGGGAACCACACACACACACCTCTACAGGACACACACAAGTCGACGGTATAGAAGGTGTATGCACTCCGGGCCACTGGGGGCGTTGACTTACTTCCTGCGCCGGTGGAACTGCTTGACGGGACACAGCTCATCAAACAGCTGCTGGTTCACCAGCCGGGGAACCCGCAGGAACTTGTTATTGGAGACAAACTCGTCCATGATCTGCCTCTTCATCCCGCGGGCCTGGGGGAGAGAGGACGTAAAGAGGTTAGTGAGGGTTGATGCCGTTCACCGTTTACTCCAGAGCCACTGGGTGGGGATATGTTTGCCACCACAGACATTGGGGTTCGAACACAGAACCTTTCAGCTGGGAGACAGACCCACTAGCCGCAGGACTGTCCTTCCACCTCCGGACCAAACAGTCCCACGCTAGCCGTAGCTTGGCGCTACCTGGATGATGTCGGCGGGCTTCTCTGTGTCCTCCTTGAACAGCAGCATGGTGGGGGCGTAGGTGTTGATGTTGAACCTGCGCAGGAGAGGGGTGTTGTACTTCTCGCCCTGGTCCACGTACCCGAAGCGCACAAAGTCCCGGAAGGCGAACGCCGTCAACTGGAGGTCGGGTAGGGGGGTTGGTAGGGGAAGGGAGAAGGGACAGGAAATGAGTGCGTGTGCGTGTGTGTGTGTGTGTGTGTGTGTGTGTATGTGTGTGTGTGTGTGTGTGTGTCACCTTGTACATCAGGGGGAACACTGGTACTTGGTCAAACAGGAGTACGCTGGGTTTGTTCTCTGCCTGCCAGCCGTTCAGGAACGACTGGTAGTTCTTCTCCGTGACCTGGTGAAGTATTCACTCAGTGTCAGTTTGGAAACGGATACAGTAGTAGTACAAGTATAGTACAAGTACAAGTACATGTCAGTACAACTAGCAAAGACCTATTTTAAAACACAGGTCTTTGTGCTATACAATAAAATATTTGAATACATTTGATTTAAATACAGCCCAGGGCATGCTTAATAACGCTATTCCAGTTGAAAGACACCGCGCCCTGTGGCCCCTGAGCCCTGTGGCCCCTGGCGGCCCTGTGGCCCCTGGCGGCCCGGTGGCCCCTGACGGCCCCTGAGCCCTGTGGCCCCTGGCGGCCCTGTGGCCCCTGGCGGCCCTGTGGCCCCTGAGCCCTGTGGCCCCTGGCGGCCCTGTGGCCCCTGAGCCCTGTGGCCCCTGGCGGCCCTGTGGCCCCTGAGCCCTGTGGCCCCTGGTGGCCCCTGGCGGCCCCGCGGCCCCTGAGCCCTGTGGCCCCTGGCGGCCCGGCGGCCCCTGTGGCCCCTGGCGGCCCGGTGGCCCCTGGCAGCCCGGTGGCCCCTGGCGGCCCTGCGGCCCCTGGCGGCCCCTGTGGCCCCTGGCGGCCCGGTGGCCCCTGGCAGCCCTGTGGCCCCTGGCGGCCCTGCGGCCCCTGGCGGCCCTGCGGCCCCTGGCGGCCCCTGTGGCCCCTGTGGCCCCTGGCGGCCCGGTGGTGTTCGGCTGACCTTGTCCACCATCCTTTGGGGCAGCAGGTCTTCGATGAACTGCCGCAGGTTCTCGCGGACGACGGCCTGGTGGAAGAAGGTGACCCTGCCGTTCACCACCCCCAGGATGGAGGGCGTGCGGTGGGCCCCCAGCTGGCCGGCCAGGCGGCGCTCGTAGCCCATGTCCACGATGCCGATGCCCACGCCTGCAGACAGAGGAGTTACAGCGAGGACTCTACAGCTAATAGGAAACAGAGGGACGCATTTTCCATGACTTCCTTAAGGAGATTTTCACCCTAAACTCAACCAGTTGATGTCTTAAAGTACTGCAAGCAATGGTTACGTTTCTTTCAAGCTCTGGGTAGAAGATGCACAGTTGGTTGGCATTCAGTGACCGTGTGGAGCAGGAGACAACGCAGCCTCACCCAGCGGCTCCAGCTCCTGAACGCTCTCCCTCCAGACCGGCTCAATGTGGATGCAGGCGAAGCACCAGTCCGAGGTCACCTTGATGAGGTAGGGCCGGCGGTGGCTGTCGGGCAGCACGTCGCTGTTGAACTGCGCGTGGTGCAGCAGGTACTTGCTGTCCGCAAAGTCCCTCGACCTGAACGCATTTCACCATTTGTCAAATATTAAATAACTTTATAATGCCCTGCCAGAGACCACAACTGAAGCATAGAACATCTTTCACACCACAACAAGTATCCATCATGAAGCTTTGAGTTGAGTTCACTTGCTTGGGGAAGTGGAAGAAGGACTCGTCAAAGTAAAAGCTGTTGTGGAAGCTGCTCCGGAAGCCCTGCTGCTGGGAGGGGTGCTGGTCCTCCATCTGCCCGTAGCGGTCGAAATTGGCTCTTCGTTCTTCATTTGACAGAATCTGTGTCATAGCAGAACAGCACAAAGAGAATCAATTATAGAGAAACCAAGAGACTTTAAATAGGCAGGAGAAATGGGCCGAATAGGTCATATGCATTCAAAACAGTTAGAAATTAATAGGATACGCTTAGCTGTGTTAACTTGTGATTAAGAGTGCACAAACATAATCGACCTAAGTCGAATGAATTAAAAACACCAACCTCATACGACTTTGTAATTTTTATGAACATATCTTCTGCTCCAGGGTCCTTGTTCTTGTCTGGATGCCTACACAACGATACGAATCTAGCTTATGATACAATCTAGAAATTCCCCAAATGCACTATCAATGCAGTAATAACCATCACAAAAACAGCAGCCTGAATGTGCTTGCGGGCGAAGCCCATGAAGAACCACCACCGGCTGTATGTGACGTTACCACCGCCGGCTGTATGTGACGTTACCACTGCCGGCTGTATGTGACGTTACCACCGCCGGCTGTATGTGACGTTACCACCGCCGGCTGTAAGTGACGTTACCACCGCTGGCTGTATGTGACGTTACCACCGCTGGCTGTAAGTGACGTTACCACCGCTGGCTGTATGTGACGTTACCACCGCCGGCTGTATGTGACGTTACCACCGCCGGCTGTATGTGACGTTACCACCGCCGGCTGTAAGTGACGTTACCACCGCTGGCTGTATGTGACGTTACCACCGCCGGCTGTAAGTGACGTTACGGTGTGAGGCTCATCAACAGGACCACTCACCATTCTCTGGCAAGATGCTTATATGCCTTTTTGATTTCCGATTGACTGGCACTCTTGCTTACACCAAGGGTTTTATAAGGGTTGTTCTCAGGTGAACTTTTTACGAGCTGCTCTCCGAACAGAACGACTATGACCACAAGCGCTGAAGATATTCGAGATGGTCGGCAGAACATCTTGACCACCACAGCGCCGGCTGCCTCTAAACGAACCACGCTAGCGCACTAGTTCAACATGAAACACAATTTAACCTGAAACGACGCAACGCGATCATGTTACATGACTGAATCCGTTTGGCTGTCGGTTGCGATGCTGACAATTCAAACGATCACAGCATCCTTCACGGCGGTGGGAGCGGCGCTAACGCAGCGCTCGTTAGCTTGTGTTTCGGAAGCTGCGGAAGTGCGCATGCGCCGAATGACAGCTGACACATGCGCATTGCGCATGCTCCGAATGACAGCTGCCACATGCGCATGCTCCGAATGACAGCTGCCACGTGCGCATGCTCCGAATGACAGCTGACGCCAGCCTACGGTTATTATTATTATTATTATTATTATTAATTTCTCTCATCTTTTACTGCGTTGCTTTCCTGCAACCCGATTCTTGAATTACGCTAAATTTTAAAGTTTCATGAACTATTTAGAATAACATTAAATGACATCCCTTTATATTCGACGTATACTGTATATGTTTTAGTTATATATATTGGCAGTTTATTATCATTGCTAGGTCTGCTATTTGTTACGTTTTGGTGAGATTATACATTTTTTATAAGATAATTAATGGAAGAATAATCCATAGGCTTCACTTCATATGATTTCAAAAATCGAATAGATTTTCCTGATAACTGTGATTTTTATTGCATTCAGATCAAATCAGATCGTGTGTTTCCGTTTCCCTTATGTATTACATAGGATGGCATCGTAAATTGGAAATAATGATAAATATGTAAATAAATACCATAGATTCTAAAAGATAATAAAAGATAAATACAAACTCACTTTTATGAAAGAGTGCACTTCCGTTTCCGTTCCGCCTGGGTTCTGCAGCTAGCGGACAGAAGCATCCTTCGGTTGTTCGGATTAAAGTGGACGCAGCGGATCTGTTTGGTTTGGTTAACCTACCATACGTGTGGCTCCATTGAAGACATGTTTCAGTCCAAACTACGGATGGAGACACCGTGCCGCGCCGAGTGTAGTGGGGCTTCAAAGTGAGCAGAGATCCTCCGTTGGTAGCTGACGTTGTTATTGTTGCCTCGTATTGCCCTCAGTGAGTTTCAATGAGCAGGTAACTGACCCGTCTTTACCAATATAAACACTGTATACTATATAATACTGTTTACAAGTTGAACACAGTGGTCTGCATTGCCTGTAAAGCTACTGCGTACTACTGCATCATTTAGTTATTCAAAGAGTACGTGATTAACTAATTGTGTGATTAATTAATTAATCAAATTGCCTCATTGTTGTGATTTCAACTCTAGGCTCAGAAGCATGAACTTGATACGCCTACTTTGTCGCCACAAGACGGTGCTGGTCCTCGGCAGCGTGTGTTTCTTTGCGGTAGTCCTGCTCTTTCTGGCCAAATGCACATCAGAGACCCTGAAACAGACTCAGTCAGACCCTCCGGGCATAGCCCCCCGTGTCTATGCCCCCCAGTCCCACCAGGAGCGTCCTGACCAGCCCTCGCGTGTCAAGGACCTCTCTGCCTTCCTGGTGGTTCTCATCACAACGGGACCGAAATACACAGAGCGCAGGAGCATCATCCGCAGCACCTGGCTGACCAAGCGGGACTCTGACATCCTCCCCATGTTTGTGGTTGGAACCGCCGGGCTTCCTGTGGAAGACCTCCAGAACATTAACACAGAGCAGGGCCGCCACAAGGACCTGCTCTTGTTGCCCGAGTTACGGGACTCGTACGAGAACCTCACCCTCAAGCTGCTGCACATGTACTCCTGGCTGGACCAAAAGGTGGACTTCAAGTTCGTCATGAAGGCTGACGACGATACGTTTGCTCGCCTAGACCTCCTCAAAGAGGAGCTGAAGGCCAAAGAGCCCCAGCGCCTGTACTGGGGCTTCTTCTCGGGGCGGGGGCGGGTGAAAAGCGCCGGGAAGTGGCGCGAGAGCGCTTGGGAGCTGTGCGACTACTACCTGCCCTACGCGCTGGGCGGAGGCTACATCCTCTCCGCTGACCTGGTTCACTACGTGCGGCTCAACGCTGGCTACCTCAAGACGTGGCAGAGCGAGGACGTGTCCCTGGGCGCCTGGCTCGCACCAGTGGACGTGAGGCGCACACACGACCCACGCTTCGACACCGAGTTCAAGTCCCGCGGCTGCAGCAACAAGTACCTGGTGACGCACAAACAGAGCCTGGAGGACATGCTGGAGAAGCACCAGACGCTGCAGCGCGACGGGAAGCTCTGCAAGGAGGAGGTCCGGGTGAGGCTGTCCTACGTCTACGACTGGGGGGTGCCGCCCTCTCAGTGCTGCCAGAGGAAGGACGGCGTCCCCTGACCCCGCGTGTGTCCTGGTGTGGTTGAACCCTGACCCCGCGTGTGTGCTGGTGTGGGTGAACCCTTTTGTTCTTGATCCTTTACTGTAGATATCCTTGGATTCTTAGCCAATGCTTTAATTGTTTTGTCTATTTTTGTATTTATTGTTAATTTATTATGGACCTGTGAGAGGAAACCTCACGATTTCTTAAATTAAACTTGGCTGAAACACGGGCGGGGGTTATTGTATTAAACGTTGGAAAAGTATTGTATTTTTTACCTTATAATATTAATGTATTGGGGATGTGTGTACATAGAGGTGCACACTGAATGTAAACTGAGTTGTATAGGGTTCTCCTGATATCTCTGGACTTCTTGAAGACTGGGGCCCGGGGTGTTTTTGTATCGATCAAAGCACTAAGCAACTTGTAGTCAATCGATCAAACAGCTGAAAAGACGGTGCAGTGAATGTACGGTTACGGTACGGACTGACTGGGGACACTAACACACTATTGGGGCGTTCTGTGGTGTTGTGGTGTTCAGTACATCCTACATCCAGTAGTTTGCTACATCCCACCCCAACACCCTCAGTGCATGTTTCCAGCAGCTTTGACCAGATTTTCCCATTTCTTAAATAGTTCCTGTTGCTACATTTTGTTGATTTTTTTTGTTGATTTTTGCGACTTACCCTTTGTTGGTACTTGCTATTTTTTCGAGGAATTCCCATGGCTATGTTTTCATTTACAGCTACAGCGCTAAACTACTTGAATGTGTTGCTGTCCAGGGGTCAGTCGTCAGTCTGCTTCAATGTGTCATTTAAGTTTGTGTCATTAATGTAATTCATGTGATTATCGTTTACATTTCATTGTTTAACATGAAGCGTTTTCTAACACAAACACCAGAAAAAGGAATAACAGCACAAATAGTTTAAGGCGACAAGCTGGATACTGCCAAACAAACCAACCTTTATTTTATGCATGGTTGTTTTAGTTTTATTATGGCCATATTCTATTCATTGTCTGAAAATGATGAATTAGGTGTAAATCTCACTACTTCACTGCAGAGCAAGCAACCCTCTACCGGTGTGTGGACTCAGTGATGGTCTTAATGCTTACGTTTGGCATGGTCACTTTGTACACAGGCCTCTGGCTTTTCATTGTTTTATCAAGGTTATTCATACATGGCCTCTGATAATAACAATGCAGTGTATTTATACATGAAGATAAGGCTGCAAATAAAACAGGCTGTGTATCTGGCCCATCTGATATATGTTACCATGATTGCTGGATTCATATTTAAGGTTATTGGATTCAAAATAAAACTACAAAGAAATTGTGTTGTGAACAATTATATTATGAAATTGTTAGTCCGTTCTTTGTGTGATTGTGTGAATAAGTGAAGTATTATTTAGGGTTAGAGAAATATAGAGTTTTGCTAGTGTTGTAGTGTAGTATATATAGACAAGGAATGGAGTACATCATATTGACCACAAGAGGGAAGCACGTGCTCTGCACTCTCTGGATGGTAAACAAAAAGAAGAAGAACCAGAAGAGGAAGTGGCTGGCTGCTGCTGCGAAGGTTTCGTTAGCTTCGGTTTCGTCGTTTAAATGAATTCCTCGTCTTTCTGAAGAGGTTCACACTACAGACAACACAACCCTGCCGTCATGACGAACGGTAGGTTGGTTCGGTTTGTGGACGACTCGTGAGGTTTAGAAGATACCGACCTATCGCTGTTTAGCATTAGCTGTAGACGTGGCCCAGATCAGGGATCATTTAATCAATTTAATTAATCTAAATACGACTTGCTCTGACTCTGTATTGATCTATTTATGAACTGGGATTGGTGCTCCACTCTACTTCTGGCCACGTAGACCTACAATAAAAATGTGATCCTGAACATGGACATCGGAAGCAAAGAAAGTGTACAAAGTTTGACGGTGTCAGTGTTGGTGGGATGTGGTTGGCTGCTAATGCTGCTTTTCTTTTGTATTTTGTATTAAAACCTTGGCACTGAAAGAACTGAAGAACATGATGTGATAACACTAGGCCGAGCCCACTCATCATCTCTGTCTCTGCCACAGTTTACTCTTTCGATGGCATTCTGGTTTTCGGTCTGGTCTTCATCTGCACCTGCGCGTACCTGAAGAAGGTGCCACGCATCAACAGCTGGCTGCTCTCTGAGAAGAAGGGCGTGTGGGGGGTCTTCTACAAAGGTAGGCCACACTGGACATCACAGCGGCAATATTAAATTAGCAAACCATTTCTTACCTTTTTGAAAAAAAATCTTGACACTTGACACACACACACAATTTGCAATTAAACTGTGCGATGCATTCAAATGTAAAAAATAATAATTGTTGAACTGAAATGAACTGTCCATTCTGGCTTTATAAACATTTGGCTATTTCATCTTCCTCAGCTGCAGTGATCGGGACACGGCTCCACATTTCTGTGGCAGCGTCCTGCCTGTTAATGGCGTTCTACTTGGCCTTTCTAAAGTGAGGACGGTACGGACCAGACGTGTAGAATGGACATTGGTGGTGGCTCATCCGTGTGTAGTGTGTACGTATGGGACTGATACCCTTTGGACACATTCTAAGGACTAGTCAATGGAAGCCGCCTCGTGTGAAGCCTGGACTTCATGACCTCCTCTCCTCCTCCTCCTCTCCTCCTCCTATGTGGGGGCACATTCAACATGCAGTTCATACAATAGTTATGGCCAATTGGAGAGTATCTTTAATCCAGTTGCAACCAATTGGAGAGCACTTTTCATGTCACATGGTCCACGCTGAGTCATTCCTGTTTTTGGCCCCCAAGAAAAAAAGTGAAATGGAGGATTTAAGGTTTTTTTACTGATGAATGAAAAGGTGCTAAACGGTGTGTCTTTGTGATGTCCAGTTCCTTAATAGAATATGAATCATCAAGTTGTAAATATTTAAATGCATTTGACCAACAGAGAGTTACAGGAGCATACAAAGTCTAACACTACAAACGTCCCCATTGATCCAAGGGGGGTAGCAGAAAGACAAAGCTAATATATAACGAGTTGTGTACACATCTTTTGTTTTTCAATGGAATCCCATTAGGACCCTCCTACCACTATGGTTTTCACATTCTCTGAGTAATGTGCATGTTGTTTGCATCTCCAACAGGAAGTTACATAATATTACACAAAGGATACGATAATAATATTAAAAAGATATGAACGATTGCAGATGTAAACGGGTGGCTGTCTACCTGACGATTAATCTACGTTGAATGGGGATCTTGCTGTTTTATCCTGTCAACTATTCCTTGGGCATAATGAAGTTAAAGAAATAAACACATTTCTTAAATTACGTGAAATGTCATCCTTTTATTCATTTTTTTGACCAGACGTGACGAGTGTGTTATGGTGCTAAGAAACCGTTAAGTTTGTAAGTAAGTCAAGTTTATTGTAATTTATCCACATACATATTATACAGCTCAACGAAATGTCACTCCTCAAAAGGAGCAAGATTAACATAAAATAGTCATGAAGCACCATGCAGGAATCATAACAAACATTACAGGAAATTAAAATGACAAAACAAACATAACCAAGAAGGCGGGTCTGTGGCGTGGTGTGCAGCTTGTGTTTCAGGTGTGGTGTGCACCGTTGACGTGTGTTAAGGTTACCTCTAAGGGGCTTTAGAGGTATGACAGCTTGGGGGAAGAAGCTGTTGCAGAGCTGTTTCTGATGCCTAATGTCAGCGGGGCAAACAGTCTGTAAGATAACATTTTATATATTACATAATATTCAATATTTTTGCAGAAATTGAAATATATCTTCATCTTCTTCCCACATATACAGTCACACATTTGCCAACGTTTTCTCAGTTTCGACTGTTTATATTGAATATGGGTTTTATATGGGCTATTAAATGAAGCACTATGTTAATAATGGGACAACAATGATATTGTCAAACTGCACCTCAGTCAGATATTCACAAAGCAGAAGTTACAATGTACAATGAATCTCACAAACCTAATAGCCTCCAAGTTACATCCAAAGCACAACAAGGTGACTCCAGGACGCTGGTTTAACGCTGGTTAAGCCCTCGGGAGGTGTCGTGGGCCTAACTTAACGAAACATCGGTGAAAGAGGTGCCCACTTGATAACCCCGATGACACGCTGCTTACTGCTGTTAGTTGGGCTAGATGTCTCGTGTTTCTCACCTTTGGTTGGTAGTTTAGTGGCCAGCGTGCTTATAAGGTTGGTTTGGACAGGGGCTTCTGAATATGTGATTTCCTTGGATTCTGGCACAAGGGATTATAACATCTGATCCTGTGTATTAATGAAATACTCCTTCTGAGAAGAGAGGAAAAATCAGCAACGGCATCCTGCATTTTTACACGACCGCAGGAGAGCCAGTAACGTTAAGGTCCGACCGCACAAGGAGAACGTTTTTAGAATTCAACATTTTGCCCATTCCAGAGTCGCTAATAACTCACTTCACCTCAAGTCCTGCCCCCAGCCCTTAGCCCCGGCCTTAGCCCTTAGCCCAGACCTTACCCCTTAGCCCAGGCTTTAGCCCTTAGCCCTTAGCCCCGGCCTTAGCCCTTAGCCCAGGGCTTAGCCCTTAGCCCCGGCCTTAGCCCTTAGCCCAGGCCTTAGCCCTTAGCCCAGGCCTTTGCCCTTAGCCCCGGCCTTAGCCCCGGCCTTTTGTCGCCCGCAGTCCGCAGGAGGTGAAGCATTGCGTGGGGCCAGCTCCTTCCTCTGTTCTTATAGAAGACTGTCGGTATACACTCACGTTGGCTTCATGGTAATGACACTTGAGGAATCCAGTGTCAAATATGCACAAAACTTAAAACTTTAATTAACTTATTGATCAAATAAAAATGTTTGCAAAAAGTATTTCGTTTTAGTATAATTCGCTGTGGCACAGAAGGAACACAAGGCGTCGCTAAAGAGGTTGGGTCATATAGGCTACACATGCAGGACATCTGAGAAGCAAGAAGCGTCCCAGATAGTCATTCCAAAGTTACATTTTGACATCAAGTGTTTATAATAATGCTGGTAATATTAATATACATACAACACAATCTTTGCTGCAAATGTAGTTTTCCTACACCGCGCGAGATTGTTGTGATATCCGTGAGCGCGCGCGCGCTGTCACCGACGGAGTGACGTAGCCGAGTGGAGTGACGTGGGTTACGTTTCCGCAAGACGAAGCAAGATCGGAATTTACGTCGTCGGGGAAAACCTAGTGGCCGCTGCTGCTGGTGTGTGGAAGGTCTCCGAGAAGAAGTCGTTTGAAATCACCTTCCCCCCCCGTCGTGCACGGAGCGAGATCAGAAAGACTGCAGCGCGTCTGCAGGCGGAGGAGGTCCGGTCGACGCCGAGCGCTGAACCGTCCCGATCGGTCGTTTGTGTCTACGGGACGCGCACCGCCGCACCGTGCGAGGAGGGCAGAAGTTTGGACTCGCTTGTTTTTGTCTCTGCGGGGCAACGAACGCCGTTCTGCAGGAATGTCGCAGAACGAGAGACCCGCGTTCTACCGACAGGAGCTCAACAAGACCATCTGGGAGGTCCCGCAGCGCTACCAGAACTTGTCCCCGGTGGGCTCCGGGGCTTACGGATCCGTGTGGTAAGGAGACCGCGGGGAGCGAACACCTCGCGTTATGCAATCGGTGGTGGCATTACGCCTAAAAACATGTTCTAATCTTTTGTTCTGTTATTATTCGTGTGTTGATACACCGTGTGCTCGGTGCACATGGTGGTGCATGCTTCGGTGCCATTCGCGTCTCTTCGGCGGTGGGGGTTATTATTGTTTTCGTGCATGTTCTTTAGCTATTGTCGTTCATATCCTGTGGTTTTACAGAGTTGAGGGGTATTGCTTCGTGCACAATAACAGTAGTAGATTCTTTATGATTTGTTTATTTCTGGATGGACGTTCGTGCTTTTAGAACCATGTCGAAGTCCATTTATTTTTCTTGCATCCACCGTCCAGCGGTCATGCGAATCTAGTTTTACAATGTTTATATTTGTGTCCATATTTTTGTGTCCGCTCACAATTCAAAATCCCAACGGACAGTTGCGATTTTGCATTGTGCTGCTGGAAATTACGTTTGTATTTCTTTTGCAGGATCCTCAGTATCAAGGGGCCATCGCATGCATTCATTTCGTCTACTTTCGAGTTGTGAACCGTGTCACATGGTGGTCGGGAAAGGGCCCCTCTGCCGTACTGGGCTCTTGCAAAATAACTCCAACCGACTGTGATGAGTCTAGAATGATGTCACCCTCTCCCGTTGTTGTACCCTTATGACTCATAGTCCCGAGATTAGGTGGTCGCCTCAGCAGACGCCTCAGCAGCACGACGAACTGATTCAGAAACAGTCAGTTTCTAACTAACAGTCAGTTAGTCATCACGTAGAGACCGTGCAGATCACACCTTCGTACCGCCTATTGTCCTCCTCAAGGCGGGATGGGCCCGCTTTAGTGCAGAATGGCGGGGCACCCATATACCTTTCTGGAAAAGATCAACAAAATCTATAGCACCGTGCCTGTTTGCAGCCTGCAGATGCTCTGCTTTCTTCAACATCTCGATGGATTTTCCAATCCACGGGACCTGACACATTCACATATTCGCCTTGAGCTTGATCCCATCTTTATTAGCATTCACTTCACCCACTTGCAGAAGTGTAGCCTACCACAGAGTTGTTCTGAGGCAGCATTGGGATTTATCATATGTGTAAAGTTATCTAAGAGGAGCTTGGTGATCAAATACAAAAGAAAATAAGCCTTATTGTTAACATACTTTTAAAAGCGTTGTACTGATTAGTGAAACATATGGCTGATTAATCCAAAGCAATGGGTTGTATTATAGTATTATATATTATATTATAGTTGTATTATAGTATTATATTATAGTTGTATTATAGTATAGGTTACAGTCATACTAGGAAGTGTGATGAGAGCATCGGCACAGTTCAGGTACAAGAACACGTAACTATTACAGGCTAACTATTACAGGCTAACTATTACAGGCTAACTATTACAGGCACACGTTTCAATACTGAAAGCCCAGAGTGAAAAGGTGAGGAGAGGGAAGTCGAGGTTTGAAGTTGTTACCTTGTCAATCAAATTGTATAATCCATGGCCATTCTAATCAGAAGTTTTCATATTTTGCATCTAGGCCTACTGAGCCTCATGCTTTAACTCTCATCTCCTATAAAATGGTTGTGTGGGTTTTATTATCTTTGCAGCCCAGAGGTCCCCATGCATCCCTACGGTTAGCCACAGTACAGTCCAGTCGTTTGAAGACAAAATGGGGGTCAACCTAGAACAAATTGCAACACAAGCAAACTCAACTGATGTTGTATCCTCAATATGTCCTGAGTAAGGAAAAAAAAAAGCCCAGAAGAATCCCATTAGGGGAAAGATTAAAAAAGGCCCAAATGTAACCTATTCATACACCTATTCATTATTTTTCTCACGTGAATATGGTAAAAAAAAAAAATCTACATTTAGATATCACTATAAAAATGAGTTTATTACTTACAGCAAGACAAACAAAAAATATATTACAAGTTTTTGGAAATTGTTTGTTAACAATGGGCAAATGGTGCATAATCTAATTATGTATGTACTAATTTGCATAAATACTAATTCCCCCAGCACTGTATGGTTAACACTAGGGCAGCGCCTTGACTACCAATGTATTGAAAAAATATATATATATTTTTATTATTACTATGCATAAACAAAGTACAAAACTCTTGTAGGGAAAGAAAACGTACTTCCATCAGCTACAAAAAATATAGATAAATAATGCATTGGTAATACTGTTTACAACAGTAGTCGTGCCAATAAAGCTTTTTGAATGGAATTGAAACGGCGGCAGCTGGTGGTTGTACGTCCAGCCACGCAGGAGAGCACGCGAGAATGCTTCTTGTCAGCTGTGCCACAAATAAGAAGATCCATTTGTATTTAAATAAACAGTTGTTTATTTCATTAGTGTGGATTGGCATCTTTGAGCAAAATACCCCCAAAATGTTCACCTCTGCGCTCTGGGCAGCGACCACCTTGACTGACACTTCCTGGGGAAACACGGAGATCTAAACATTAGGTAGCCAGGTGACTGTCTTGACGTCTTACAGTAAAAGACTATAAACGCAAACAAATGTGACCATAAGGGGCTGAGATTCATTCATTCAAGGTCCACTCAACTGTCAATCAACTGTCACTAAGCTGTCAGGTAAGAAAGGTTGTTTGATCCAGACCCTTTATTGGACCTACCTTTAGTCTCATGCGTTCTCCTTACCCTCGTCTCCTGGTCTTCCCTCAGACTCCCAGAAACAGCCCCAGTACCTCTAGCCCCAAACCCAGTCTCTGCATAATAATTAATAAAGGCTGGTTGACAGTACTTCTCCCTGCCTCTATGTGTTAATGCTCAGGGGTAGCCTGAATGGGTTCCATTCAAACCTGAACACCGAGTCTTGTTCTGTAAGATGTCAACAAGACATTTCCACCTGGCTATACCAAATGTTTAGATCTGTTGTGGTATATATGCAAATTAGCACATACGTAATTAGATTATTCACCCATTTGCCCCTGTTAACAAACAATTGAAAAAAACTTAACACATTTTTCTTTGTCTTGATGTAAGTAATCAACTCAGTAATTTTCATGGTGATTTCTCAAGGTTAATAAATTGACCATATTCACGTGAGAAAAAGAATGAATAGGAGTATGAATAGGATATATTTGGGTATTTTTCTAAACTTTCCCCTAATGGGATTTTTCGGGGCTTTTTCTCCTTACTCAGGACATATTGAGGATACAAAATCAGTTCAGTTTGCTTCTGTTGCAATTAGTTTGACATTTTTTCATAAAATGACTGGACTATAATAACCTACAGTAGCGTCCTATAACTATCGGTGTGCCAAGAAAAAACGCTTGACAAAAGCTTGACAAAAAAAGGCGGATCAACCCAGAATGTATACGCACATGTATATGCACACTAGACTGACCTCAGAAACCTGAGATTTCCCACCACCCTTAAGTTTGGAGACGGAATCTAAAGTGAATTGTGGAAGTGTTTGTAACCGGCGGAGCAGCCTCCAGCGTGTTGAGTGCACGGCGTGTCACACATCCCAGTTAAGTAGCACATGTCTGTCGTCTGTAGCAAGATAAAAAAGAGCCTGGGCCAACTGGCAGCAGCAGGTAACGGTGATGAGCACCTGTCGCTCCTCTCTGGTCCGTTCTGACGACGGCCTCTTGGCCTCTGGACTTCTTTTACGGGCCACTTTATAGACCCACCTTATTGCACTTGCATTCATCTCGGCCTAATTCGAATTTGCTGCTGTCTCCACTTAGAAGCGTTCTGTTTGCTCTGCCGTTCAGCAGGCACACGTGCACGCACACACGCACACACCGACACATGTGCTTTTACATTTATAATGCTGCGTGTAGGGCCCATTGCAGTGTATGCCATAACTCAATTCCTTTCCTTTCATCCTATTCCCAAGAGTTAGGGAATTAAGTTATGCACGTCTAGAAAGTTATTTTTAAATGTTACCATGTTATTGATCTAAGGAATGCTACCACCGCCTGCATGTTGGCAGTGCCAGTGTGTCTGTTGTCCCTAGATGATATGCCCCCGATATTTGAATGTGTTTGTAGATCATTTGACTTGTGTGTGTGTGTGTGTGTGTGTGTGTGTGCATGCCTGTGTGTGTCCTTGTATGTGTGCACTTGTGTCAGTGTGTGCTTTGTCTTGCTGTGCCTTTTATGATGACCAGAGTGAGAGTAAGCACAGGGCGCTCACGTGCTTTACTTGGATGCAACGTTAGCCAGCTGTGCTCCTTGGATGACTTTCGCCTCACTCCGTCTAATGGAGCTTTGGTTATTTATGGTCAACTGAATATTAAATCATTATGCTCAACTTGGCCTCATGAAACATGCTTGCTTGTACCGAGGAAAAAACACATTTTCATGTTAATGCAGTGAGTCCGTTTTCTTTTAGAGAAAACGGACGAGTAGTTGTATTCATATCTTCATATACCTTGCATTGCTATATTCTGTTTTTCAGATGCTTATGTATCAAACAGCATGCTAATGACTCGTCAAGTTCTATTCCACATCTGCAATAAATACTTTTTCAAGTATACCAGTACATCAAGTTTGGGTTATGACCATTGTGCATTTAAACACAAAAATACTCTTCTTCTCTCCATACATTTCAGAGGTTTTATAGTCTTGAAAACAGGATTAGCATGCCTGAGGGCTAAACGTGTCTGATTAACTATTGTGGAGAAACGATGATTGTCCATTGATTCTACCTGGGTATTATGTTTTTGTCAATTTGCTTCACAATGTGTAATCACTCACGGTGTAGTCATTAGGTTTGTTATTATTTAAACAAAGAGCTATTTTTATGAAAGCCACCGGAGCTGGTATGTTAGACAGCGCGTTATGGGCTGGCTGCTGTGTTACCCCAGGGCGTATTGTGTTGTATGATGCATGAATCCAAACGTATCGCCACCTACACGCTCCTTCACAGGAACACACGTTTCCTCATCTCATTCAATTGGCCACGAGTTCATGTGTTTAGAATTGATACAAAACAGAAAATAAAGCATAGTTATCTCTCTGTCAGCGCTTTCAAATCTAACTTTCTTATGGGATTCATGATGTCTGAAATCTCTCTCTCTCACTCTCTCACTCTCTCACTCTCTCTCTCTCTCACTCTCAGCTCGGCATATGACGTGAAGAGTGATCTGAAGATCGCGGTGAAGAAGCTGTCCAGACCGTTCCAGTCCATCATCCACGCCAAGCGGACCTATCGAGAGCTGCGTCTTCTCAAACACATGAAGCACGAGAACGTGAGTCCAGCCTCTGGACGGGCCTAGCCTAGCCTAGCCTAGCCTAGCCTAGCCTAGCCTAGCTCACAGGCCGCCGCCCACCCAGGCTGCAGGGCTTCTCACCCAGTATCTAAATATTCAGCACAGTAAACTACACAAAGGTTCACTCTTCATGTCATTACGGTCTTCTTAAATATGAATATCAACACGGTCCAGGCATGTAGGTCTGGTGGCCCTCTGGCCCCACACTTTTAAAACCTCTCCAAGCTTAAACCCAGCTGGTGGTGCTTTGTTATCGATGACCCTGAGCTAATGACCACAAGGAAAACAAGGTCCTAATGAGCTGGGTTAACGGGGGTGACCCGACAGGTTAAAATTGGTTCAGCTTAAAGACTAAAGCCCAATATGAGCGTTAAGTGTTGTTTTCTCCTATCCATGTAATTATGGGGGTAGGACCGCGATCTCCACTCCTGCTGAGGGGATAAAAAAGCACTTTGGTCTTACAACCTGTGAGAGTAAAACTAAACAAGATGCCAGCCCATGCTGGTGTATGAGATGCGTATTACGCTAAGCTGCCAGGGCAATAATAGCAATTGTCCTCACTTAGCTTCCAGAAGCACTTATTTACCCCTGATAGTCTGTTCCGATAGCCGTGTTTCTGTGTATTCACCAACAGAAGCACTTGGCCCTAATTCCTGCTCCACTGTAACCAGAGAAGAAGAGAAAAGGATTAACGTCGATTGTCCACCGTGATGTGTAATTGAATGCTTGGCGGTTTGTTAATCAGAGTTTAAATTGTGAAATGTTACGGCTTACTACATGTAGGTTAATGCAAGTGCACTATAGCGACCTATTAACACGAGGGCACAGCATGTAACGGAAGATAAAGGTGCTCATCAACGTGAGAACTGCCCTCGGTTCCTACTCGCCGTAAAACTGTGATTTCACAGTCAGTCTCAGTCCTAACAGCAGCCAGATCATTCTCTCTCCCTGCTGACTAAACAGAGGAAATTGGAAATTGCATTGTACTGTACGCTTGAGGAAAGGAAAGGGGAGGGGGTGGGGCAGACACTTGTTAACCCTTTGCTGCCATGTTTACTGGACAATGCATGAACTCCAAGGCCCATACATGCTGGGGGGAAATCTATCTCACACTCACACTCACACACACACACACACACACACACACACACACACACACACACACACACACACACACACCACCCCTTCAAACCAGAGAGAGAGATTTTGGAGCCTGTTCAGTTTGTTTTATGCTGTTATGATTGATGGCTTTCATCCAGACTCTGTTATTAGAACATATAGGCTTTGGTGAAGCAAAGTCCTATGAATGCATGTGAAAGTCTGTAACACCCACACACCAGCACTATAATGCAGACCGAGGGAGCTTTTCAAGTCTGTTGGGTAGAGTTATGTTGTAATGATTTACGACGTATGTCATCTGCACTCTGTTATTGGGAAATATAGGTTTTGACAAAGCCCTGCTTTCAATGCCCCCTAAATCCCTCTGTTGTGAAAAGCAGCCTATGCAGTCCGTGTGGGCAGTGGAATGGGCGTGGGGGCGGGATTACGCTGTTCCTGTTGCCAGGAGACTCCATGGGTTCTCGTTTTTTTTGATAATAAGAGTGGACCAATCAGCTGTTTGTTTTGGCTCTTGTCTGCCAATAAGCTGCATGTTGGCTCCCTGCGTGGGCGGGCTGCCTGCCGCTGTGTTTTGAAACATCGTGCTCACCCCGCTGCCTCCCCGGGGGGGGAGGAGGAGGGAGGGGGGGGCGTCCTATTGACTTCAAGCGGCCTGCGTGCGTGCCGCCACACGTGCACTAGCGGCACATCACGGCTTCTCTTCTCTGTTTAACTCTGAAACTAACTGCTGCCGCCTGCGCTCTTTCTTATTCTGTCGTTTTTCTTCTCTTTTGTTTTTCTTGTGCCCTGGCGTTCTCTGCTCTGCGTGGATTTCCTGTTGTTGTGCAATCACAGTCCTGCTTCCCACGGGGAGCGCTGTTTAGAAGACGGAGAGCAGAAAGTCCCACAAATAGTGTGCACAGGTTTCTGTTAATAAAATGCAGATGCACTTGGGCCCTGCCTGTCCTCACTTCATAAGAACAAACAACCAACATCCTGGAGTAACATGTAGCTGCGGTACAGCAGTAACATGTACAGTAACATGTGCATGTAGCTGCGGTACAGTAACATGTGCTTGTAGCTGCGGTACAGTAACATGTGCATGTAGCTGCGGTACAGTAACATGTGCATGTAGCTGCGGTACAGTAACATGTACAGTAACATGTGCATGTAGCTGCGGTACAGTAACATGTACAGTAACATGTGCATGTAGCTGTGGTACAGCGCTGGGTCATGTCTTGCGTACACTCCGGATTACGTTGAATTGAATCCAGCCCAAATGAAAGTACTATTGTCAAATGTGATAGTTGACAATGATTTTTAATATTGTCTCGCTGTGTTTGATGTGTATTTTTCATGTTGCGTGTTATTTTAAGAATATAATTGTCCAGGCCTCCGTCAAAGTCTTTTCCAGGTGACCTACTTCACATCTACTGAGGGACCGTTAGGATGAGTTAATACTGAGGGACCGTTAGGATGAGTTAATACTGAGGGACCGTTAGGATGAGTTAATACTGAGGGTTAGGATGAGTTAATACTGAGGGTTAGGATGAGTTAATACTGAGGGACCGTTAGGATGAGTTAATACTGAGGGACCGTTAGGATGGGTTAATACTGAGGGTTAGGATGAGTTAATACTGAGGGTTAGGATGAGTTAATACTGAGGGACCGTTAGGATGGGTTAATACTGAGGGTTAGGATGAGTTAATACTGAGGGTTAGGATGAGTTAATACTGAGGGACCGTTAGGATGAGTTAATACTGAGGGACCGTTAGGATGGGTTAATACTGAGGGTTAGGATGGGTTAATACTGAGGGTTAGGATGAGTTAATACTGAGGGGCCGTTAGGATGGGTTCCTACCCTGTTCTTCCAACAGGGATTTTGACTCACTTAACATTTGCATGGTGGAAAGTATCACGTAATTATTGGGGTGTCAGAGGGTAGAGTAGAGTAGAGTAGAGAGTAGAGGATAACGCTGCCGCTCCATGTCTAACCTTTGACCTGTCCCCAGGTGACCATGTCTAACCTTTGACCTGTCCCCAGGTGACCATGTCTAACCTTTGACCTGTCCCCAGGTGACCATGTCTAACCTTTGACCTGTCCCCAGGTGATCGGCCTGCTGGATGTGTTCTCACCAGCCACCAGCCTCGAGGAGTTCACTGATGTGTAGGTGATTTTTTTTAAATTCCTACCTGCCCCTTTAAAAAAATATATATACAGTATATATAGTTTTTCAATTTCATACTAGTAAGTCAGGATTCTAATGAATTGTGAAAAGTGAATTGAATCTCTAGCATCCCGACACACAAAAGGCCCTAACTCTAAAGACCCGTGTTCTGCACAGAAAGGGAGTCACAGGTGGTCATTCAATAGGAGAACGGAAGGCTCTGTGTGTGTGTGTGTGTGTGTGTGTGTGTGTGTGTGTGTGTGTGTGTGTGTGTGTGTGTGTGTGTGTGTGTGTGTGTGTGTGTGTGTGTGTGTGTGTGTGTGTGTGTGTGTGTGTGTGTGTGTGTGTGGAACACAGCCTTCTACTGCCCGCTAAACAACAGCCCAACACGTTCCGCTTGACTCCCTCTCCAGCAGTGGAGGGAACACAGAAAGGCGAGGGCACACAATGCTTCCCACAGATGGAGGTGTTTTCTGAAAATGCCCGCCAAGCCTCGCTTATCTGACTGTTGATCAGTTCAGTGTGTGACCCAGCAGGGCGGCTGGAGGAGGCTGGATCCTCTGCATTTAGAATTGTATTTATCAAGCAATGTATTTGTTTAGTTTAATAGTTAGTTGGTCTAATATTTCTATATTTTTTATAGATATAGAGTAGATAGGTGTGTGTGTGTGTGTGTGTGTGTGTGTGTGTGTGTGTGTGTGTGTGTGTGTGTGTGTGTGTGTGTGTGTATAATGTTTTGGAAATATTGCATGGTTATATTTATGTTCTTGCAGCCAAGACAAAGTGTCTTTTTTATAGTGATCTTATAGTGATCAAAAAAATTTATACAATGCAAATCTTTGGTGTTATTAGCGAAACGATTGACAGTACACCATCTCTAGCGTCTCTTCTGTAATAACAATAACACATATTTATATATATGTATATATTTATAGGTATCTTGTCACCCACCTGATGGGGGCGGACCTCAACAACATCGTTAAATGTCAGAAGTTGACTGACGACCACGTCCAGTTCCTCATCTACCAGATCCTCAGGGGTTTAAAGGTCAGTCTATCCGTCCTGGGTCAGAGGTCATCCCCATCCACCAGTTTACAAACTAAAACGTACATAAGATATTACCGGTCTGAATCATTTCAGTAGGGTCGTGAAAATAGCTCAGTGTAAATACATTTCCACGTAGCTTTCCCTTTTTAAATACCCTGCCAGATTAATGAAAGCACTGTAGGCTAACGTTGTTATTGTCTCCTCCATAATCACATTTACCAAGGCTTGTATTCATAACCCCCGAGCGTTCACCGTGCTTTGATTAAAAAAGGATATACAATATAATGTGAAGTACAAGGCGTCACATGAACTGCATGATCGGTGTTCAATCCCAAATCAGTGTTGTGTTTTTTTGTACAATAGCATTGCTCTGTTAGTAGTTAGTTAGTTAGTTTTGTACAATAGCATTGCTCTGTTAGTAGTTAGTTAGTTAGTTTTGTACAATAGCATTGCTCAGTTAGTTAGTTAGTTTTGTACAATAGCATTGCTCAGTTAGTTAGTTAGTTTTGTACAATAGCATTGCTCAGTTAGTAGTTATCATAAAGGGGTAATTAAAAAATGCTATTCATTATTCTTCCTCTACAGTACATCCATTCAGCAGATATCATACACAGGGTAAGTACCTGCCACTTTAATGTGTGTTAAGATATTGAAATACAATGTATTTATCCTTTTCTAGAAAACTTCTATGTTGGCCACTCCAGATTTATTTAAAGGAGTTTGTAGAAGCCCAAAGTAGAATGCAATGTTATGACGCTGATGACTCAGAAACACATTCAGGGACACAAATTCACAATCATTGACTCAAAAATTTGCGATTAAGAAAAAATAATTCAACAACTTTGCTGTCCAAATGACATAATGCATCTTACTTCTTTCAAATGATGATGTATTTCCCCGTAAAACAGGCAGGGCTCAAACACAGCGGGAACACAGCACATCCATATCGGACCCACTGGGATTAGATTGTGAGAAACCACGTTAGCCAGCTGTGTGTTAGCTGCGTTAGCCCAGGCTTTATGTGAGGGTGTGTCATCATGACCTCATCGAGGGGAAACTTGCCTGTGTCATCATGACTCTCTCACTCACACACACACACACACACACACACACACACACACACACACACACACACACACACACACACACACACACACACACACACACACACACACCAAATCTCCTAGAAAGAGTTGCGATTGACTGTTTAGCTCACTGTTGACTGATGAAAGAGAAACTCAATGAACAGATGAAACTGGAGAACAGTCAGAACGCTGTGGACGAGGTGCCTGGCTGTGCACTAACAAGCTCCATGTGTTCCTTCACCGTCTTTTTCTTCAAGGATCTGAAACCCAGCAACTTGGCAGTAAATGAGGACTGTGAGCTGAAGGTAAAAGACCACTGAGACTGATTGAATAATGGTCATTGTTATTTAGTTATTCAATTGAGTTCTACAAGATACAAATCACATTGATTTCACTACTTTTGTTTTCCCTCATCAACCCCCCCTTCTCTGTGTGTGTGTGTGTGTGTGTGTGTGTGTGTGTGTGTGTGTGTGTGTGTGTGTGTGTGTGTGTGTGTGTGTGTGTGTGTGTGTGTGTGTGTGTGTGTGTGTGTGTGTGTGTGTGTGTGTGTGTGTGTGTGTGTCTAGATCCTGGACTTCGGCCTGGCCCGGCACACTGACGATGAGATGACGGGCTACGTGGCGACGCGCTGGTACCGCGCTCCGGAGATCATGCTGAACTGGATGCACTACAACATGACGGGTACACACATACACAATGCACTACAACATGACCGGTGCACACACACACACACCTGTTTGTCAGGAGCAGCCATATTAAAGACGACTACACACCACGACAGTGAACAGAATAATAGACCTCCAGATGAACCTGGTGGTGCTGCTGGCAGGGCGCTCTCTCTCTCCCTCCCTGGTGGTGCTGCTGGCAGGGTGCTCTCTCTCCCTCCCTGGTGGTGCTGCTGGCGGGGTGCTCTCTCTCCCTCCGTGCCAGCGTACATGTGATCCTTCACATCACTGGCAGCACCCTGAGAGATCAGCTTCAATCAGCTAGGCAAATAACCTGATCTGGTGTGTGTAGTCCCCAACCATCACCTAGGATACACACCGTTTGTTGCTTTTCAGTTTTCTGGCTGAATATCAGGTTTTGACGAACACACTCAACACATGTTGCTATGGGTCATTTCTACGGCCTTGGTTATACTGCATATTGTGTCAAGCAAGCGATCAAGCCAGGATGCGTTAAATGTCGGTCCGGACATTCCCAGATCGGATCCTGGCCGCTCACATTGTTATCCGATGAGTTGGACCACATCCCGAGGTGTCAGGCTCGCGTTCTGGGCAGATTAGGTGCATGGACAGCAACATGGGCACAGCAGAGCAGAGGCTGTCATTAACACCACACCCCACGCCCTCACCGAGCCCGCAGGGATTCTCTCTGTATGCGTTGCATGCATAGGCTGCTACCAGAAGAAGACGGATTCAAATAAGTTGAGGGGTTTTAACCAAGACTCCATCCCTGTTGGTGTCAGATGACCAGGCTAGGGGACTCACTAGACTGGAGGCTTTAATGTACTGCATGCTCTCCTTCTTCTGCACTCAAGTATCAAGCGCACACAATCACAAAAGTCACAATGAAAGGAGAATTGTAAGCGATGCCTAAGTTGACCTGTTTGTGTTCTGGACCCAGTGGATATCTGGTCGGTGGGCTGCATCATGGCCGAACTCCTCACGGGACGAACACTCTTCCCCGGCACCGACCGTATCCTTTCAGCACGGTGTGTTTGTACGCTGGTTCACATCGAGAGAGAGAGGGAGACGGATCACGGTCTGTGTTCTGCAGCGACTCACTGGTCCGATGTATCAACCTGCTGCTCACTACCAACAGGAGCGTTTGTGGAGAGTTGGGGTTCTGTGTTTGTGAGCTTGTGTTTGAGTTTCCACTGCATTCTTGATTTGTGACGGCCAGTAATGAGCATTTGATTACTGCCGTAATCCAAGCATTGGTTAATGAAGCCCTGAAGGGTTTTATGGGCCTTCTGGATAGGGTTAGGGTTATGGCATTAATCAAGTGTTCATCAACATCTTATCAGAATGGCCACAAGGCCAACGCATGTCATTTCAAAGTTCAGTACAATGTGATTGATTTTATTGTTTCATTGTCGTCTAATTATAGTTACAGGGTAAGGTCTGAACTAACCGTAATCACTTTTTGGTTCAGTGGCACGTTTTAGACTAAAATTCATTAACGTTAACGGTGTATGCTAGTTTGAACATGGGCTACTGTGGATTTGGCTTGAGGTACATTTATAATAATGTCCAGATGTAAATCAGCCATGAATTATTTTTTACTTGAATTGGCGATCAACTGATATCAATTATATTCCAAAAGAGTGTTTAGCACCTCCTATAGCTGCATCTGTGTTGTAGAACCCAGGTTTCCTTAAGTCCAATTAGATCATATTAGATCATATGATCTAATATGGGTATTAGGGTTATGGTTAAGGACTGGCTTAGTGGCCTATGATCTAATATGATCTAATATGATCATATGATAATGATCTAATATTATCTAATATGATAATGATCTAATATGATCTAATATGGGTATTGTCTTGTTGAGCTTGTCTTTTTGACCCTGCCTGTGTTTGATGTCCGTGCTGCTGTGGGGCTCCTTGATTGGAAACCAAAGATATAAACCAGCTGCAGCAGATAATGCGCCTGACGGGGACCCCCCCCGTCTCTCTCATAAGCAGGATGCCCAGCCACGAGGTGAGACCTCACACACACACACACACACACACACACACACACACACACACACACACACACACACACACACACACACACACACACACACACACACACACACACACACACACACACACACACACACACACACACACACACCTCCCCGCCACACACGACCAAGCTACAACTGCCATTCAACTGTAGATAGAGATAGAGTTCTTTACTGGCTCTCAGGATCTGCAAAACAAAAGTCACTGTTAGACTTGGACATTTTAGAAAAAGCTGCATGGAGGGAATAGATGAGCTGTTACCAGGGAGGAAGGTTGCATTACAATCTCTTAGTCGCAGTTCTTTCTATGGAGTGTTTCACTATTCATGAACACGAGTCTCATGTGATCGTACTGTATCAACATGCCTTTGGTTTCAATGGTCAATCACTACAGAACACTTGACCAATTTCACCGACCCATTTACTGAAGGTTCTGCTGGATGTAATACAAGCCAGTGCCTTTCTGACCTTCTGGGTTCAATTAGTACTAGTACTTCAACCTGCTGCAGCCTGGTGCAGCTCCTTCCATGGCTTGTCATAAGGGAGTCGGATGTGATTGTGCTTTGATTTCTCATCAGAATGAGCATCACTGCATCCCTTGTGCACAGTAACATTGAGCATTGGGATACTGGAGACCCTGGACTTCTCTGTTAGCCTGTCCCAGATATTAATTAACATTCATAATGGAAGGAAAACTGTGCAGTCTGTTTGCTGAGGTTAACATGTTGATCCAGACCACTTGGTGCAGGCTTGATGTTTTTGCGTTGATGCTCTCTCTAAGCAGCTCTAAGCTCTCTATTTACAAACAGTAAATGTTTGCAAGTAAAGAAATTCGACAGAGGTTCAGTGTTTGTTTTCTTTTTACAGGCGAGGAACTACATCAACTCTCTTCCCCAGATGCCAAAGAGAAACTTCACTGACGTGTTCATCGGTGCTAACCCACTGGGTAGGTCAGGTTCAGCCTCCACGCTCTAGCTCACTCTACTGGTGGAAGATCGGATTGTGTCGTTAAACAATTAACCGACTATATTATAATAATAATTATATAATACGTAAATGTTAGTTCCAGGAAGGAAGTATTTTCAATGCTTATGAATAATCACCTCAATAAGCAAATCTGTAAAAGTCAGTTTCCAGACGTGAGGAACTGGGTCTCCCAGTAAGGCTTTTAGTTCTTAGATGGGAGCTCTGGTGTGCAGTCCGCTCCGCTCCATGTTTGATGGGAGCTCTGGTGTGCAGTCCGCTCCGCTCCGTGTTTGATGGGAGCTCTGGTGTGCAGTCCGCTCCGCTCCATGTTTGATGGGAGCTCTGGTGTGCAGTCCGCTCCGCTCCGTGTTTGATGGGAGCTCTGGTGTGCAGTCCGCTCCGTGTTTGATGGGAGCTCTGGTGTGCAGTCCGCTCCGCTCCGTGTTTGATGGGAGCTCTGGTGTGCAGTCCGCTCCGCTCCGTGTTTGCCCGCGGGCTCGTTGTCGTCTCACTGGTTCTCTGTGTGCTCCTCCAGCCGTGGACCTCCTGGAGAAGATGCTTGTGCTGGACACGGACAAGAGGATCACGGCCTCGGAGGCCCTGGCCCACGGCTACTTCTCTCAGTACCACGACCCCGACGACGAGCCCGAGGCAGAGCCCTACGACCAGAGCTTCGAGAGCCGGGAGCTGGAGATCGAGGAATGGAAGAGTGAGTGGTAACGCCACCGCGGCTCAGTGGAGACGAACGGAGCACAAAGTGATCCTCTGTGGCCCACGGGAAACTATCATTAGTAGTTCTGTTATCGGATGCATAATAGAAAGCAGATGTTTAGTATTATACGTGAAACTATGACAAAATACCAACATTCATCTGTGCATCAACTATGCAATAATAATAAAAAATGTAAAGTTGATTAATCGAACAATTGATTGGTCGATTAGCGTTGAAGTGCTAAGGCTTACAAACGAGACATTAGTCTTTGAAGTGAAAAGCAACGTGTGTTCTGATTGGTCCCCAGGACTGACCTACGAGGAGGTGGTGAGCTTCGAGCCGCCGCCCGACGACGGAGACGAGATGGAATCCTGAACAACACACACACACACACACACACACACACACACACACACACACACACACACACACACACACACACACACACACACACACACACACACACACACACACACACACACACACACACACACACACACACACATTCAAGTGCCTGTCATGGATGAGGTTATTGGTGTGTAACACGGTGACCTTTTCACTTCATTTATTCTTCCATATCCTTCCTCTGCAGTTTGTCTCCTGCCCTTCCACTCCCATCGGTCCAAGGCAGACTTTGAATCCAAGCACATTCTCCCTAGTTGTACTGTGTGTGTGTTTGTTATTTTACTACCTTTAGTTGAGTCAAAGACACCCTGTGAATATCACACAAAGACTTATTTGAGCCACACGTTTAAATACTATTTTAACAGATGTAATTCTAGTGACATCATGTCATCACACGGTCTCTTAACGTATGGCCACCGTCATCACAGCTGCCATAACAGAGTAGATCTCCTAATGCCAAGAACCACTTTCAGCCCAACCTAAACGTGGACCCAGGATTTCAACTCCTTACTCTCTGGAAAATGTATTTTAAACATGAATCCATCAAGTTATAGAGGATGCAGATTATCTAAAGACATGAGAGACTTGAGGCTAAATGTATTTATTAGTGTTAGATATGAGAGCCTATTTATTGACTTGCATAATATTAACAGTAAGAGAGTTAGCTGTTTTTACATCCCTTTGACCTTTTTACTTTATTGAATCCATGTATTTCTGTTGAGGTTGCGCTCTTCCCTCAAATAAAAATCCAGACTGAGCATAGACACACTGATGGGATTGAAAATACAGTCAATATTTTAAAAGCCATCTGGTAAAATTAGTCAATTACTATCAGTACTTGTAAATATAACGTAAGGGCACTCCCACCAGACAAAAGTTACCGTATCCGTGTTGAATTCACAATCCACTAAAACTGTATTTGTAATTTTTTTTTAAATCCTAAGGCTCTAAACTAAGTATACTATATAAGGATCTAGACGTATAATGCCTAAAGAGCTATCTAAGGTAGCGATTGGCCGTTGTATCCCAAAGCCTTCAGGGTTAATTCCTAAACCTCAACATGTCTTATTTACATGGGATAGCCTCGGAGACAGTTACCAGACAATGAGCATCTTTTAGTCGGCCTTCTCCCCAAGGTCCTCGTGTTTCTGCTGTCGGCTCAAAGCGCCTCCTCTTGTTGTGGCCGGGCCAGTGTGGGTGGGAGGAGGGAGAATCGGTCAGCCTGCTCATAGCTGTTTTTCATTAATGCGAGATGGAGTCAGATTGGGTTATTATACATATCTTATTTCTTTTTAAAACCTGGACATTATAACTTTGAATTCAATCATATATTCCCCTTTTTTTGGATGCGTTTCTATTTATGTTTATTGAATGTTGGGCACCGACCTGCTCTGTATTTATGATCTTTTGTTATGTCTTCTGTATATTGATGTAAAAGAGAATATGTTTTTTTGTGTCAATTTTCAAGAATATTTTCTATTTATGGAGAGTTTCAACCTATATCCGAAACCACAACTATATCAGTACTTTATCAGTAACTTAAGCCATGGTGACTGCAGCTGTAACTTGTGTATCAAAACAAATGCTTGGAAGCCATTTGAATAGTTGGATGATTGAGCTTGACCAATTACATTCCAACACACTTTCTTTTTTACAGTTGCTTTTGTCAAAATGTGAAATGTTCACAATTTCAGTGAAAGCTGTTGCTTTTGATATATTTTGAAAAGCTAGCTTGTCCACACACTGATTATAAATTACATTTAAGGTTCTTAAAATATTTTAGATGATTACAAATTAATGGTGCATTTTTAGAGCAAAACTTATCCCACTGAGAAAACAACCATTTCCACTGGAGCTTCATGGCTGTGAATCCTATGGCTGCTCTTTACCAAACTCTGCTGCTTTTATTTATATCAGAATTAAATTAAGTGTGCATGGATCATTTGAGCGTTCATCTTTTCTGTTGACATACAAGTTATATCCACAGTTGCCATGAACTACAACCAATCAGAAGCTTGTTTTTCTTCATCAACTGCAACTTTGTTCTTGTTATTGCTTGAGCTAATGTATCATATTATTTCTTATGTGTAAGATTGATCTGATTCTGTGATTCTATAATACTTGACAATTTTTTTACGCTACAACTGGATGCATTTGCAGATTTAAGTACTTTACTCTGGAGATTCTTCACCGCATTACTTTCATTACTTTCAAGGCACATTTTTGTAGTTTGAAGTGTTTGTTTACTCACTGAATGCTGATGGGCAATTTTTAAGCGGCATCATTTGTAGATTAATCTAAAAATGTATACTTCTTGGCCAATTGATTAGGCCCCAATGTCAATACAATAAGTTATTCTCGTTGCGGTATTTCTTGGTGTAAATGTTTTTGCGTTTGAATGGAATTTTCCTTTATTCGTTGCTTGATTCTATTTCACTATAGCAGGCCATGCCACCTGTAAATATGATCATTAAAAATAAAGGCAACTATTTTCAAACATTTGTTTGCAGCACTTTTACCCCCCTTTAATATATGAAACAATACAATCAGGCCAGTAGGTGGCAGAATAACAAAGGCTTAGACCATGAGATGTACAATCGAATTTTATGAAACGGGTGGCTTAAATCAAGCGATCTGATTGGTTCTCAACTGTTGTATATTGAGTATACACACAGCTATGACGCCCGTTCAGTTTACAGAGTTCAGTATCACTCCGCGCCTAACTTGAACTGTTGTTTATTTATATATAAAAGCAAAAGCATAGTTCACTGAAGCCTAAAAATATGTTGATTGCTGGAGAGGGTGGAAATGTTGTAAAGCAATAGGCACACGGTGAGTGAACTCGATAGTAGGCTAAACTGAGCTACTGTCTCTAGCCTTCTCTCTGAAGGACGCTACTTTTTTGTATTTGTTAAAAAAAAAAATGCTTTTCCGACTTTCTCGCTTTTTCAAAATCGAGGGTGTCTATGACTTTCATTTCGCCATACTTACGTAAACGTTTTATAAAAGCAATAGATCACTTCAGTCAGTGAAATGTTCTCATTATACCACAGTTAAGGGACGGACAACGCCCCATAACTGTGGTATAATGAGAACATTCCACAGCCTGACGTCATCTAGTGCTTAAATAATCTATAATGATGTCATCAATTAAAAATATTCGGAGACGGCTCACATGAATGATAAAAAATATAAATAGATGTGTGAATCTGTGTAGTTTAATATACATCTATTGATGCACTTAGACACATAATCAGTGATGGAACATATTCCACCACCAGGTGTGGGTGATCAGCCCTTACGAGCCGTTTTGAAAATGTGCCGCGTCCCCCTAGATGTGCGCTGGATCATAGACATCTTATAAGTAGACGCAGCATCGACCGATCGAATGACTGGTAATGATTTACCTCACAAGTGAGGTAAGGGGGAAGAGAGATATATAGAGTGGGTTAGTATTGCTATACGTTTCATGATGGTTAGTATTAAGTGTATCAATGGTACTATATAGTGTTACACTATAGAGAGAAAAGGCAAGAAATGTTATATATTGATAATGATTTATCAAGTCTCAGTTCATAGCCGGGTGAACACAGTAGTTCAACAGTAATCCCAAAAAATTCCCCATTCCAGTTGTCAGGTAAGTGTGGCAGGACCTTTTCCTGTTTATCACACATTTCACGAAGGTGGGCTACACAAAATTGGGTTGGAAAGCTAGACTAGCTATACTGTATAGCCACTGTCCATCTGATTGTCTAGTTAGCTAACATATATTACCCCCCCCCCCCCCCCCCCCCCCCCTACACAATCTGGACTGTGGTCCTAACTTTCACCCCTGTTGGCTTTTACAATCTTTATCTTCATCATTTATTTCAACTTAATCTTATTCAAGTAGTGTTTCCCATACATAGGCCAATGTGTGGCGCTGCGCCACAGATTGAACAACGAGCGCCACAAATTGATTCCACTTTTCTTATTTATTTTTACTTGAACGCGATTTTTAAATGTAGGCTAACTCCGCCAGCCCGTAATCGCGCCCCCGTAATGCTGCCAGTCCGACATGTTCCCATTCCGACAGTCCTGTGCGCGTATGCAAATTAGCCATGTGCGCCAAACAGAAGAAGGGCCCTATCTTGCGACCGGCGCAATTGACTTTCTACACAGACGCATGTGTCGTTGCTAGTTTGCACCCGGCGCAAAGCTGATTTTCCCCCGCAGCAACCAGGCACCACTACACTTGCATGTTAAATATTATGTCAAAGATTATTCATACGTGTGAAACTGCATAGAAATAGCGTGTGTTTTTCCATAGGGCTGCATGGATGAACATGAATGAAGTATAGTAGGCTATGCCATGCGTTAAAATAATAATAATAACAATAATACATTCGAGCAAAGTATATTCCAGGCTTCCAAAACAAAATCTAGTTTTAGGGTAAATGATTGGTTAAATTATTTGGGAAAGAACAGCTGATACAGCGGTAGGTTGTACTTTTAAATCAATGCATCTGAAAACACCGTACAGCAAACACATATGTTCTTGACCCAGACATCGTGTACAAGCCCATTACTTTTAGGATTGATGAGTATTTGATCGTGCGGGTGATGCTTGGTGCGCGCCCATCTGTCTAGACACACGCAAATTAAACACGTAGGGCCTAAGTGTATGAGAAGGAAATCGAGTCAGTCGACCTGCGATAAGCAGCTGATTCTGAACGAACTCGTCTGATGGACGTGTTCTAACGCATTTTTAATCCAAAAAAATTTCGAAAATTAAATGGTCAGATATCTATAATATCTGACCATTTCATTTTCGAAATTTTAGGTGAAGCCGAGCTTCCCTTGCAGTCGAGAAGTCGCCACTACGAAAGAATGCAATGCAACTAGCGGGATCTAAACAAACTAAGCTCCAGCGAATTACTACAATGCAGAAGTAGTGGAGAATGGCGAAACACAGCAACTCTAGCCTACTCTCAACCAAAATAAAAATAAAATAATCGCCGCCCGGTGCAGCAGTGTGAACTGCCCGGTTTTTAGAACGTTTCAGCCCGTCTCGTCGCAAGGAGTCGCAAGGAGTTGCGAGTTGCAAGCAGTTGCGTCGCGAATCTTTGGTCTGAACTGGCACATTGCTACCTGGTCTGTGGGAAACACTGAAGTAGGCCTACGTAATTTTTTCATTTCATTGACAAGCAATTCAATTATGGTCATACTCTTGTTTGCTAGCGGCTACGATTTCAGTACTATTGAAGATCTTTGCTCCTTCTCAACTCTGTGGTAATATTTTTTTCACAAAATACAACCAATAGTACGTTAATGTTAATGTTATCTTACTGTTGTGAAAAGTAATCCCCTGATTCCTATTTTCGACGGTCCGCTCATTTGAGCAGGAACACGCTGAACACCAGCCCGGCCTCCGTGTTCTCTTCTGTAGACGCGACCTGTCAGCTGTCAGCTCAGGCTGCTCATCACCACTCCAAGATGGCGGCCGAATTTCTCGCGTCACAGCAGCCAATGCTGCGTCTACTTATAAGATGTCTATGCGCTGGATGCGGATGTGTTTTGATGAGCAACGTTTGCTCCAGTCCACTGGGTAGGCTGGTAGACTGATGTTATCTCTATCACTCCGGATAGCACCAGGACTCTCTCTGTCCGTGTCCCTGACGGCACAATGCCACCTCCTGGTTTATCAGCGAACTGCAGCAGTAAGTCGCCCTTAAAGCAACACGGTCACAGGCGGCTGCAATACTAGTGTTTTACCACAGGGGGCGCTGTCCCTCCAGGATTAGTAGTAGAGAAACTCACCGTTTTCTCTCTTTCAATCTCTGTTTCTCTCCTGAAGTATGCCTTGGTTTTTTCTCTCCTCGCCTCAAAATAAACGAAAGAGAGAGGATGATTAAGAGATGAAAACATCACATGTAAATAGAAAGATGAAATGGATGTGTGTGTTTTAGAGAAAGGTCAATACAAAGCAACTCTAACAACACACATATGCACATCCCTAGTTCAACACAACACAACTCAACACACACGCCTACACATTTCCACACACTGTATGTACACACACCATACCTAAACGTTTATAATAAGGTATTATTTGTTATACTACACTATATAGGCTACACCATGCATAACATATATTCTGTGAACACTTTACATGTATACACGTGTCTATCTTTGCTTGTATTGATATATATTCATGTCTACTCAACTATATAATGATACTATATATATATATATATATATATATATATATATATATATATATATATATAATATAGCTGGGGTAATAGCAGGGTCAAAGTCAGGAGTGATAGGTCCTTCAGGTTTTCAAGGACTTTCCAAGATATTTGAGACCAGGTCCTGGTGCACCACGCCTTGATATAAATAGAATGTTTCTATGGTAACCGAGTCCTACAGATTGATTTCCTGTGTCTTTGTGGCTTCCTGTTTGACCCTGACACGGTCCTGCCCGTCGTGGGTCTGAGGCTTTGAGGGAACTGGACGAAGACGGACCGTAGACACAGTTTAACACGCTTAGTTTAACGCTTTACAGACACTGAGCCCAGCCTGAGGTGATGTATATACATGTTTAATCCTCACAGCATATATACTGGATCATCCCACAATGTCAACATGTTACAATCCTTCTCCTGACTCACACAAGATCATTCAGGATTCACGTTTTGGCTTTGCCTTTACAAAAAAATAACATGTAAAAAAAATTCACTTTTCACAACATGTCCTGGAGTAACATTCGGATTCCTCCCATCAAACTTAACATAACACTACATAACAATACCCCTTAAAATACTGGTAGGCTATGGACTGCGTGTGTGTGTGTGTGTGTGTGTGTGTGTTGTTTATGTACTATGTGTTTGCATGCGTGTGCTCTGTTGTGAATGTGCTTGCATAACTGTCAGTCTGGTTCTGTGTGTGTGTGTGTGTGTGTGTGTGTGTGTGTGTGTGTGTGTGTGTGTGTGTGTGTGTGTGTGAGGCTACAGTACCCCAGTACCTGGCTATAGGGTCAGCGTACCAACATCAGCATATATGACTCACATGAACACAACAGGCTGTCTTAAGGCGTCGTCATGGTAACATCTGTAGGACGGGGTGGTGGTAACATGTCCGCTGGTCTCTGGGATCACAAAGCAGTCTTTGTGTCCACAGGACATTCAGGTGTCACGTTTGTCCTGCAGTGACGTCCTCGTTCAGTTCGTCTAAAGTCCTCCACTCCGAGATCAGATGGTGCTGACGCTGTTGACTTCCTGTGTATCTGGGGGTGAAGGTCGGGTCACTTCCTGTGTATCTGGGGGTGAAGGTCGGGTCACTTCCTGTGTATCTGGGGGTGAAGGTCAAACACCTGGACCCTAACATCTGTAGGAACTGCTGCTGATTGGTCCAGGTGGATACCCTGTGATGTCACCAGGTAGATGACATGGTCACTGTGGAACGCTTCTCCCCACAGAACACGTAGAGCACTATAGGGTTCTATTCAAGGGGACTCTTAATTTGGTAATTTGGTAGTTTCCTGTATGAATCTAAAGCCTTAGCATTACTTTGTTATTATATCTGCTGGTCGCTGTAATCCTTCTTTGATGTCAATCTGATAGTAATCCTCTGTGAAATAGTTTATTCCTTATTCAATCTATTATTAGCCCTAAAAGTCTGCATTAGTTTTATTAAGGTGAATATGAGCTGGCTGACATAGTCGCCTCTTTTTGTTTGTGCAAGAGCTAGCGTGTCTTTTGGCTAGCTCGTCAATGTGCTTTAAGATTAGAAGTTATTATTAGAGTAATATTATATTATCACACTAGAATGGTCTCTCTCTCTGCTACTTAAAACCACCTAAATCTTTTCTCCTCTGAATGTATTTAATATATAAGTTGTATAAATGATTGTTATATATAACCATACTGTTGATATATATTATGTATTAAACAATTATAAATAATATTTAGATAACATTTACACTGTATATAAGTTATATATAACCTTCATAGATAACTTTTATACTGAATATAAGTTATATTTAACCTTATAACCTTTATACTGAATATAAGTTCTATATAACCTTTATAGATAACCTTTATACTGTGTATTAGTTATTTATAACACTGATAGATAACAGTACATAAGTTATTTAAACAAGCTTTATAGATAAGCTCTATATACTGTTTATAACTCTTAACCTTTGTAGATAACCTCTCCATACCGTATACAATTTATTTTTAACCTTTATAGAAAGGCTTTATATTAGCTTATGAGTTTGAATCTTTATAGATAACAGAAATAACAGAAACCTTTAGATCCATGTTTTCAGAGCATTGTGCTCAGGATGTGCTTCTCCTCAACTTCCTGTGTACTTCCTGGGCGGGGCTGACCATGACCACGTCGTCCCTTCCTGTCACGTGTGCGGCTAGGCCACGCCCTGCAAGGGCTAGGCCACGCCCTGTCAGGGCTAGGCCACGCCCTTCAAGGGCTAGGCCACGCCCTGCCAGGGCTAGACCACGCCCTGCCAAGCACGGGTCGCTACGGAAACGTCCGCCTTGCCCGCCTCCTGTCCCGCCCCGGCACTGAGCTCGCTCCCCTCCGCCGCCGCGGCCGTCGTGGTCGTCGTGGCAGCGACCGGCCCCTCCCCGCCGCCCCCCCCCCCCCGCCGGCCCCTCCCCGCCGGGCCCCCCCGCCAGCTGTGTGAGCCTCAGGTGCACGGAGCCGTACGTCCGCTTGGGGCCGACAAAGCCCCCGCCGCCGCGGCCGCCCCCCCGGCGGTGGCGGCCCGCGGCCCCCCCCCCCGTGGCACACGGACGCCATCAGCAGCACGGAGAGCAGCATGCCCCCCAGGGTGAGCAGCCCCAGGCCGGCGATGATGCAGCGGTCCAGGTGGGCGCCCAGCGCGGCGTAGTAGGCCTCCAGCCGCTCCATGCGGCGCGCGGACAGCGTCTGGCGGTGCAGCAGGTGGGCGTCGCGGGGGATGCTGTAGGCCACCAGCACCAGCGCCATGCCGCTCAGCAGGAACACCAGCGCCAGCACAAAGCCGTAGTCCGCCGCCCGCTCCTCCACGCTGACCCGCGCCGCCAGCTCCACGCCGCCCCCCCCCTCCTCGCCGCCGCCGCCGCCGCCCCCCTCCTCCTCCTCCTCCTCGCCGCCGTAGGAGCGGGGAGGGGGAGGGAGAGGAGGAGGGGCCCGCTGGGGGAGGGGCTCCTGGAGAGAGGAGGAGGTGAACAGGGGAAGGAAGGAAGGAAGTCAAGGTGTGTATGTGTGTTGTGGCAGGGAGGAGAGGAGAGGAGAGGAGAGGAGGAGAGGAGAGGAGAGGAGAGAGGAGAGACTCTATTGAGCCAGCAGGTCTAGGGGCGTCGTCTACAGACTGATTATCTGCTGGGGTTAAAGACACAATTTAAGAAGTTGGGGTCGCAAAGAAATTCTAACCAAAATGGTTAGAATCACCATTCATCACCAACTGGTGATGAATCTTGATGATTGGTAAAGGTTCAACACGATTGTTTATTCAGAGATGAGGTATACGGAGACACTCTGGAGCTGGTTCACAAAACATCTCCCGGTACAGCAGGTCAGTCTTCAGCCTACGTTAGTATGGGCGGAATGGTGATTCATCTCAGAACTATACTTTGTATTTGGTGTTTTCTTGACCACTTCTGTCAAAGTCAGAACTGTGGTTGGTGCTGAAACATGTGTGGTACAATGAGGTACTAATGTTAGCTTTGACATATTGTGGTCTAATAAGGCATGGAATAAATTAATTTACACCACAGGGCAAAACAATTATGGGACGCCTTGATTCGGAGCGAAGAGTTTTTGTCTCCCAGCAGAAAGGTTCTGGGTTCGATCCCCAATGCATGCGATACCTGTAGGCATGCTACTACACACATAGCGACATATCATAAACAATGGGTGGGATCTGAGCTCCAAACAAAGCCCCACAGACGTTATAGGAAGAGGCTCGAGCCCCACAGACGTTATAGGAAGAGGCTCAAGCCCCACAGACGTTATAGGAAGAGGCTCGAGCCCCACAGACGTTATAGGAAGAGGCTCGAGCCCCACAGACGTTATAGGAAGAGGCTCAGGCCACACCGAGCGGTGCAGCAACAGGCCGCTGACCTGGTTCAGTGCGAGGGTGCGGGGTCGCCCGGGCTGTCCTCCCTGCGGTCCGCCGGGGTGCTCCTCGTCTTGCTGGTACGACGCGTTGTCGAAGCCGCGGCCCGCGCCCCGCGCCCCGGGCCCGGTGGTCGCTGTCCTCGGTGCTGAGGTCGGTACCGGAGCGCCTCCATTCTTCCCGATCTCGCGCAGCTCTACGGCGTTGAAAGACGCTTCCATCGGAGCCCGCGCGATGTGCTCATGTCGTTCAAACGATTCCTTCAGTCCGATTTACGTTGACTAACAACACAACGAAGAAAGGTGTTAGAGAAGTCACACGACGCGCACACGCACGCACGCACGCGCGCACACACACACACACACACACACACACACACACACACACACACACACACACACACACACACACACACACACACACACACACACACACACACACACACTCTCTCTCTCTCTCTCTCTCTCTCTCTCTCTCTCTCTCTCTCTCTCTCTCTCTCTCTCTCTCTCTCTCTCTCTCTCTCTCTCTCTCTCTCTCTCTCTCTCTCTCTCTCTCTCTCTCTCTCTCTCTCTATCCTCTCTCACACACACGCACACACACTACATCACATCACTACGGCTGGCACAAAATAAATAGGATGTGGTGAAAGCACGAAAGCAATTTGGCGATTCAGGCGCACAAGACGCAAATTAAACGAAAGGCTCCACGGAACATGTTCCTACTGAAGCCGCCGGCCGGACCGACGCGGTCCGCACCTCAACACCACCGCCCCTCCGGCCGACCTTGTGATGTCATCGCCAAACGCGTCTGATTCGGGCTCGTGAGGATACCGAGGAGATCCGATCGACCAGAGATAATGTCACGAGGAGGCTGAGATAAGTGCTTGTGATGATGGAGATGGACTACCCCCCCCCCCCCCCGACGCAATAACGCCGCGTCGTAAACGACACCGGCGGGGCTTGATCCAGGCTGCCGCGGAGGTTGATAACCCGCCAGACGTCGATACACGCGATGACTAAACAGATAGATCCCAATGTCACAGAGAGGAGACTCACCGGGTCTCGATAATCAGAGACATCGCGACATCGAGAGACCGGTTTGTATCCAGGGAGTGAGGCTGTTGCGAGGAAGAGCAAGGAGAGAGAGATGGAGAGAGAGAGAGAGAGAGAGAGAGAGAGAGAGATCTGAGCCAAACTGACCATGCGCAGACTCATTGTGTGTGTGTGTGTGTGTGTGTGTGTGTGTGTGTGTGTGTGTGTGTGTGTGTGTGTGTGTGTGTGTGTGTGTGTGTGTGTGTGTGTGTGTGTGTGTGTGTGTGTGTGTGTGTGTGTGTGTGTGCGTGTGTGTGTGTGTGTCTTTTAATGCGACCAGAGTGTTTGGCCGGAGACACTAAAGCGACAAACACTTGATTTTGGGTCACAAAATTCCAAAGAGAGCATTAGGATTGTATATCTGTTTAAACTCAACGACCCGTGCTCCATAACGAACCGCTCACCTGGAGAGACTCAGTGGGTCTCGGTACAGTCATCACCTCACGGACCACCTCAATAAACAAACATCAAAGCAGTGGCTGAGCAGAGCGCCATTACAGACACAAGTATAATAAGTAGTGTTGTTTTTTTAATCAAACACAAAATGACACAAAACATCAATGGAAAATGACAATGGAAAAAATGTGAAGGTATGCAACTATCTTTGAAATAAAAACAAGCCATAATGATGTATTTATTGAACAATATTTTATATATATATTTATTTAGAATTATCAGGTTTTTATTTTTTTTATTTCTAACCCTTGTAAATCTGTATGCCTAAAAAGTATAAACCCAGGACCCACCTGCAGTACCCTCGCTGACCACTGGTCGAACATCACTGCTCTACAGACCCGTCTAAGAACTCCGGGACCCACAAACACAAGCAGAGCCGCAGCAACCTAATTGGTTACTTCTGACTTGATGACATTAATACGCACAACTTCCACTCTAATGCAAAAGTCGTGAGTATGTGCTTCTGTAGATTGGTAGGCCTACGATATGCAAATAGAAGAGATGTTCAGGCTACCATTCACTTCACTCAGTATACCTTATTTATGACAGTATACCCTATTTATAATTACACCTAAATCTACTGCTCCAAGATATATTTAAGATAATAAAACATTTACTAGTACAAATTAATTTCTTACTCGTAAAAATGTAATTAATAGTGAGAATTATTGTTGACTAGTTAACGAGTCTCTTCCAGTCAGGCCTCACCAGAGAGACGACCAGAAGGATTAGAAGGAAACAAGCCTGGCCCACAGCTTCTACGTTATTGTCGCCTTTTTCCGTTTCTGATTAATACATAAATGTTTGAGCGTATCGCGGTGAGAGTATCGGGACTGAGTGACAACGGACTGGAGGAGCGCCTCTCTCAGCGGTCTAGTTCTAGTGAATACATTCGTTTGGATGATTTACTACATGAGAGGAGAGACCAGGGGCTGAACTACCCTTCCAGGAGGACCACCTCCGACATTTCCCAGTTTTTAACATAAAAAAAATCAATGCACAGGTCAGTTTCAGATTGATTAACATTTTTAATTAACAACCCAGTGATTTGAGTTAGTCTCATTACAAAACAATATGTTCTTTTAAACATAATGGTGTGGCCATAGGAAGAAACTAAAGCGTGATCTGGTCGACCATAAAAGACACAAGGGACAATATTCATGTTGCTTTGTGGCAATATAATTCAAAAGAAAAACCCTTGAAAATATTACATTAAAACCAAATGTACCTTTAATCTACAAAAACCGACACGCAAAAGTAGAAATATGTAAAATTGCACCTATTTTTATAAACATCACTAAAATGCTTAGTAAAATGGTTTGTTGGATGATCTCTTAGAGAAAAACAAGCTGTACAATACATCTCTCTTCACAGGCGAAAAGAAGGACCATTCAGCTTCCCCTAATCACTAGAAAATTACAAATCGTAAAAATACAGGCAGGGCTATGATACAGGTAACATACATGGAGATGCTCCAGTCCTGTTACTGTACATGACCGTCTACAGCAGCCTGTCTGTTACTGTACATGACCGTCTACAGCAGCCTGTCTGTTACTGTACATGACCGTCTACAGCAGCCTGTCTGTTACTGTACTGGTCTGTTACTGTACATGACACTACAGCAGCCTGTCTGTTACTGTACATGACCGTCTACAGCAGCCTGTCTGTTACTGTACATGACCGTCTACAGCAGCGGTCTGTTACTGTACATGACCGTCTACAGCAGCGGTCTGTTACTGTACATGACCGTCTACAGCAGCGGTCTGTTACTGTACTGGTCTGTTACTGTACATGACCGTCTACAGCAGCGGTCTGTTACTGTACTGGTCTCTACAGCAGCATGTCTGTTACTGTACTGGTCTGTTACTGTACATTAGGTGTAGACACAATCACACACAGAAGGACTGACAGTCTGTCTGTGTGTCCGTCAGTTCTCTACCTGTCGGTCTGTATGTCTACAGACTATCTCTCTGACACATCTTTTCCGTCTGTCTCTACACATGTCTGTCTACCTGTCTGTCTGTCTACCTGTATGTCTGTCTGTCTGTCTGTCTGTCTGTCTGTCTACCTGTCTGTCTGTCTACCTGTCCGTCTGTGTCTTCTTGTCAAGTCAACTCCGCTTGTCTGTCAGTCTGTGTCTCCCTCTTTGTCTCTAAAGCCGTCTGTCCTTCTCTCCAGTGGTCTGCCTGTCTGCCTGTCTGTCTGCCTGTCTGTCTACAGACTCTGTCTCTCTGACACCACGTCCTGTAGTCTCTTCAACAGGACGTCCGGGCTGCCGCCGCCGCCCTCCGGACACGCCCTCTTTGTGGGGGAGTCGCACGCTGATGACATCATCACCTCCCCCTCCATGGTGAACGCCCGCTTCCGGCTCACGCAGCCCTGACGCAACATCCTGTTGATGTCTGAGAGCTCCTGGTGGGGGGGGGGAGGGGGGGAGGGAGGGAGGACGGGTGACAACATGACAGAGATGGGGGAGGGAGGGAGATGGAGACAGCGTTTCAGCAAACTTCACCCGCTCATTGGTTTAAGCAGCTACACGTGCGTGCGTGCGTGCGTGCGTGCGTGTGTGCGCGTGTGCGTGCGTGCGTGCGTGCGCGCGTGCGTGCGTGTGTGCGTGCGTGTGTGTGTGCGTGCGTGCGTGCGTGCGTACCTTGGAGGGGCTGCGGTTGAAGCGGTAGGTGTAGGGGTTGGGGGAGGAGCAGGAGGGGGAGGTGCTCTTGTGGGGGGAGACGTAGAGAGAGTGGCGCTGGGAGACGCGGCGCGGGGAGAGAGGCTGAGCTCTCACCGAGGGGAAGGGCGAGAGAGGAGGGGCGTCGGCCTGCAGGACACACACACACACACACACATTATACATTACACACACTAATTATATATTAGACAAAAAAGTTTTTCCCTCAAAATATATGAGGAAATCTGAGTCAGATGAACTCAGATTATGTATAATAATAGGATCAATTGTGTTATTGTGTCATTCTTATCGTACCAACCAACGCGGTTTCATTCTCATGATATTCTACTATGCACAAAGAAATGCTACATATTAATATTAATTGATTCATATCATTTTAGATTATATTGAGCTTCAAAATATCTGCACCTGTCTGGACCCCCGGAGGGGGTCTGTGAGAGTGTGTGTGTACCCTGTTGTCGTGTGTGTGTGTGTCCATGCGTGTGTGTACCCTGTTGTCATGTGTGTGTGTGTGTACCCTGTTGTCGTGTGTGTGTGTGTGTGTGTGTGTACACCCTGTTGTCGTGTGTGTGTGTGTGTACCCTGTTGTCGTGTGTGTGTGTGTGTGTGTGTCCATGCGTGTGTGTACCCTGTTGTCGTGTGTGTGTGTGCGTGTGTGTACCCTGTTGTCGTGTGTGTGTGTGTGTGTGTGTGTGTGTCCATGCGTGTGTGTACCCTGTTGTCGTGTGTGTGTGTCCATGCGTGTGTGTACCCCGTTGTCGTGTGTGTGTACCCTGTTGTGTGTGTACCCCG
>NC_140272.1:20631978-20636362 GCF_964030765.1 Micromesistius poutassou
GATACAGCCCTAGATACAGTGTGTGTGGACCTGGCCTCCAGGGTGTGTACATTCCAGAATTAGTGTCTATGGCAGTATTCATGTGTACCTCCTCCACAGTGGGGACCTGGTGTCCGGACGCCTCCAGGGCGGTCCACAGGGCAGAGTCCCGGGTCCACGCCTCCTTCTCCAGGACGCGCTCCTCGATGGAGTTGAGGTGTTTGACCATGTCCCTGGAGAGGCCCTCCTCAGCCCGGATGAACACCTCGATCACCTGGAGACAAAGAGTACTGGATTACAACTGGGATGGTACTGCGTTGGTACTCTGTTAGTACTGCGTAAAGTATTAGTACTGTGTTGGTAAGATGTTAGTGCTGTGTAAAGTACCAGTACTGTGTTGGTACTCTGTTAGTACTGTGTAAAGTACTAGTACTGTGTTGGTATTCTGTTAGTACTGTGTAAAGTACTAGTACTGTGTTGGTACTCTTATGCCGCTTTTCCACCGCCAGTACCTACTCGACTCGACTCGACTCGCCACGCCTTATTTGCGTTTCCATTGGCAAAAAAAGTACCTGGTACCTAGTACCGGGTACTTTTTTTTAGTACTACCTCCGTCGAGGTTCCATGCCAGCGGAGTAGGTACTTTTGTGTGACGTAAACAGGCTGCTGGTAACTGATTGGCCAGCGGCTGTAAATGGGAATATTCACTCAAGTTAAGTTGTGTCCGGCGTGGTTGGAGTCCACGAACCCGCTCCCGAGGGGGACACTGATCAGCGTTTCGCCGTGTGTGTCGCTCCTTTCCCGGGGCTAGAGTTAGGCTGCGCGTCGTTATGTGTGTCGGGTGTGGTTGTGTGTGTCCGGCGTGGCTGGAGTCCACGGACCGGCGTTTCGCTGTTTCGTTTCAGTGTCGTTCCTTTCCTAGGGCTCGAGTTTCGCCTCTATCAACGTTACCGTATGACAACAATAGACGCGCAGTCATTGCGCTTTTTATTTTATTTTATTTCCCATCATAACCTTTCCCGGGAATCAGGAAATAGTCTTGATCAGATTCAGATTTCCCGGGAATCGCGTCTCCCGTGATTAAAACCTAATGACGACCCGCCCATGGTGGAGAGGTTCTTTTCTACGACCCGCCCACATTGAAGAGGTACTTTTTTAGATGGAAACGCAACCAAACCGAGTTGAGTTGAGGCGAGTCGAGTCGAGTCGAGTTGGTACTGGCGGTGGAAAAGCGGCATAAGTACCGTGTAAAGTACCAGTACTGCGTGGTACCTTAAAGAAGTAGAAGGGGGGCAGGCCGAGGGTGGAGGGGATCCAGGGGAACGTTCTCTGGGAGCTGTAGGAGAACAACACCACCTCCAGACAGCAGGCCAACAGAGAGCTGTGGAACAACTCCTGACCCAGTAGAACCTACACACACACACACACACACACACACACACACACACACACACACACACACACACACACACACACACACACACACACACACACACACACACACACACACACACACACACACGTTAGAGACAGATCGGCAGACTGAAGCTGTGTTTGAAGTCGTTCCCTATTCCCTCACTCACTATTCCCTCACTCACTATTCCCTACACAGTGTTTATGACATAGTGAACTATATAGTGTTTATGACATAGTGAACTATATAGTGTTTATGATATAGTGAACTATGTAGTGTTTATGATATAGTGAACTATATAGTGTTTATGATATAGTGAACTATATAGTGTTTATGACATAGTGAACTATATAGTGTTTATGACATAGTGAACTATGTAGTGTTTATGATATAGTGAACTATATAGTGTTTATGACATAGTGAACTATGTAGTGTTTATGATATAGTGAACTATATAGTGTTTATGATATAGTGAACTATATATTGTTTATGATATAGTGAACTATGTAGTGTTTATGATATAGTGAACTATGTAGTGTTTATGATATAGTGAACTATGCAGTGTTTATGATATAGTGAACTATGTAGTGTTTATGATATAGTGAACTATATAGTGTTTATGACATAGTGAACTATGTAGTGTTTATGATATAGTGAACTATATAGTGTTTATGACATAGTGAACTATGTAGTGTTTATGATATAGTGAACTATATAGTGTTTATGATATAGTGAACTATATATTGTTTATGATATAGTGAACTATGTAGTGTTTATGATATAGTGAACTATGTAGTGTTTATGATATAGTGAACTATGCAGTGTTTATGATATAGTGAACTATGTAGTGTTTATGACATAGTGAACTACGTAGTGTTTGATATAGTGACCTATATATTGTTTATGATATAGTGAACTATATAGTGTTTATGACATAGTGAACTATGTAGTGTTTATGATATAGTGAACTATATAGTGTTTATGACATAGTGAACTATGTAGTGTTTATGATATAGTGAACTATATAGTGTTTATGATATAGTGAACTATATATTGTTTATGATATAGTGAACTATGTAGTGTTTATGATATAGTGAACTATGTAGTGTTTATGATATAGTGAACTATGCAGTGTTTATGATATAGTGAACTATGTAGTGTTTATGACATAGTGAACTATGTAGTGTTTGATATAGTGACCTATATATTGTTTATGATATAGTGAACTATATAGTGTTTATGATATAGTGAACTATATAGTGTTTATGATATAGTGAACTATGTAGTGTTTATGACATAGTGAACTATGTAGTGTTTATGATATAGTGAACTATGTAGTGTTTATGATATAGTGAACTATGCAGTGTTTATGATATAGTGAACTATGTAGTGTTTATGACATAGTGAACTATGTAGTGTTTGATATAGTGACCTATATATTGTTTATGATATAGTGAACTATATAGTGTTTATGATATAGTGAACTATATAGTGTTTATGATGTAGTGAACTATGTAGTGTTTATGATATAGTGAACTATATAGTGTTTATGATATAGTAAACTATATAGTGTTTATGATATAGTGAACTATGTAGTGTTTATGATATAGTGAACTATATAGTGTTTATGATACAGTGAACTATATAGTGTTTATGACAGTGAACTATATAGTGTTTATGATACAGTGAACTATATAGTGTTTATGATACAGTGAACTATATAGGGAACGAACTAACGAGAATTCGGACACTATGCTGAACATTTCTAACGTCATTTGCGTCAGTAAATGCGCCCGCATTGCATTGTGGTCTACGGGAGTAACATGTAGGGAACGTCGTATGGTCACTCACATGTGGGGTATTTTATTGTCCACTATATATATACTATATACACAGTACTATATATATACTATATATACACAGTACACTATATATATACTATATACTATATATACATAGTACACTATATATATACTATATACACACAGTACACTATATATATATACTATATATATATACACACAGTACACTATATATATACTATATACACACAGTACACTATATATATACTATATATACACAGTACACTATATATATATACTATATACTATATATACTCAGTACACTATATATATACTATATACACACAGTACACTATATATATATATATACTATATACTATATATAGTGAATGAAATTAACCACTGAGAATTCGAACAGAGAGACGGGTAGGTAGAGAGACCAGTAGGTAGAGAGACGGTAGGTAGAGAGACAGGTAGGTAGAGAGACCAGTAGGTAGAGAGACGGTGGGTAGAGACCAGTAGGTAGAGAGACGGTACGTAGAGAGACGGGTAGGTAGAGAGACCAGTAGGTAGAGAGACAGTAGGTAGAGAGACCAGTAGGTAGAGAGACGGTAGGTAGAGAGACCAGTGGGTAGAGAGACGGTAGGTAGAGAGACGGTAGGTAGAGAGACCAGTGGGTAGAGAGACGGTAGGTAGAGAGACCAGTAGGTAGAGAGACCAGTGGGTAGAGAGACCAGTAGGGGACCTACGGTCATGTCCTTCCCAGGGAGACGTTTGGTCTCCTGCTCCATGACGTTCTCCAGGACCTTGAAGTAAAGGATCTCAGCCAGCTTCAGACGCTTCTCAGCAAAGTCTGAAACAACATGAGGCCTCATTCATACTCCACGATTTACACAACATGAGGCCTCATTCATACTCCACGATTTACACAACATGAGGACTCATTCATACTCCACGTTTTACACAACATGAGGACTCATTCATACTCCACGTTTTACATAACATGAGGACTCATTCATACTCCACGTTTTACACAACATGAGGACTCATTCATACTCCACGTTTTACATAACATGAGGACTCATTCATACTCCACGTTTTACACAACATGAGGACTCATTCATACTCCACGTTTTACATAACATGCCATAACATGCTTGTGCGTGTTACCCATGTGGGATCCAGGTAT